>NC_025998.2:105348802-105405410 GCF_000442705.2 Elaeis guineensis
CCAAATTCTGAGATGACTCAGACTTGGCTTCTTACCATGCCATATCTCATACGGTGTGGTAGGAATGATTTTAGAGAGAACCCTATTCAATACATATATTGCTATCATGAGACAATATCCCCAAAGAAACTCAGGGAGGTCCGTGAAGCTCATCATGGAACGGACCATATCTAATAGGGTCCGATTTCTCTATTTTGAAACCCCGTTGAGTTGTGGCATTCTAGGTAGAGTCCATTGAGAGACTATGCCATTGTTCTTAAGATAGTCTAGGAACTCCTGACTAGGTATCCTCGATCTGATTGAAGAACCTTAATGGGCTTTTTCTGTTTGTTTTTCTACCTCATGCCTAAATTCTTTGAACTTTTCAAAGGCTTCAGACTTGTGTTTCATTAGAAATACATACCTATACCTAGACATATCATCAATAAAGGTTATGAAGTAGACATAGTTGCCTCTAGCCGGTACATCAAATGGGTCGTACACATCCGTATGTACTAGGGCAAGTAGGTCTGTAGCCCTTTCCCCATGTTTCACAAAAGGGAGCTTGGTCATTTTGCCTTGAAGGCATGATTCACAAACTAGATATGATTCGAAAGTCAACGGACTCAATAGTCTGAATTTCTCCAATTTGTTAATCCTGTCTTTCGTTATATGACCTAGCCTTAGGTGCCACAGATACCTATCATTTAGACTATCTCTAGGCCTTTTAATTCCCATGGCATTCACATTTTGCTCGATATGAAATACAAATACATCAATATATAGCTGATAGAGACCATTAATAAGAAAACTATTTGCAACTTTATTATTTCATAAAATATGTTATAATGGTCCTCATGAAAGCTAATCACATTGCCTTCTTATGCTAAACATGAAACAGAAATCAAATTTTTTGCTGCAGTCACATAATAACAGTCTCTACGAACTAAATCTAATGCTAACGGTAATCGCAGAGGGTAGGTTTCCATGGCCACAGCAGCAACTCTTGCTCCATTTTCGATGTATAGGATCATATCCCCATCCCTCAACCTCCTGCTCTCTTCAAGATCCTGCATAGAAGTGCACAAATAAGTACTAGAACCAGAGTCAAGTACCTAACTGGATGTAGAAAAAATTGTAAGATTAGATTCTATTACGAGCATTCCTCCAAAAGGATCATCCTTCTTGTTCTTCAGGGTGGCCAGGTACTGAGGACAGTTCTGCTTCTAATGGTCATCTGAATTATAGTGAAAATATTTTTCCTTTTCAGCAGCCTTCTTCTTCCATTCCGTCTTCTTCTTCTTTCCATCCACCTTCTGCTTCTTTGTAGACTTTTTCTTCTTTCCAAAAGATTTTCTCTTAGAAGAAGTCTGCTCCACAGTAAGGACTGAGCTTTTTGAACTCTTCAAAGAAAGCTCAGCTGTAACCAACATGTTTATTAACTCAGCCAAGATACACTGCATCTTATGCATATGGAAGTTCATGATGAACTGACCATATGCATCGAACAAGGACTGAAGGATCACATCAATCTGAAAATTCTTGTCTAAGATAATACCGAGCTTCTCAAGCTCCTCAAGGTCCTTGATCATTGTCAAACAATGATCTTGGACTGACTGCCCATCATGCATTTTAGCCTTAAAAAGTCTTTGGCAGACTTGATACTTGGTTGTGCGACTTTGTTCACCAAACAACTCTTGTAGGTGAGCCAACATTTGATGGGTAGTCATAATATTCTCATGCTGGCACTATAAGTCATCAGACATTGCACCCAATATATAGTACCTGGCTTTGTTATCTTCATCCATCTACTTTTTTAAAGACGCTCTCTGTTCAGCAGTCGGACGTGCTGGCATGGCAGGTGGGTCTTGGTCCAAGACATGAGTCAATTTTTCAAAACTCAGAATAATTTTGTAGTTCCTCAATCAGTCCTTAAAATTGGGTCCAGTCAATCTGTGGGTGTCTAGTATTTTGGTCAGGGGGTTGGATGCAGACATATTTTTTATGGAGAGTCAAAAGTTTCTAGTTAGATTTTGTAATCAGACTTAATCAATTTATTTAGGAGTTTTATTTTTAAATAAATTAGGCTCCCACTATTTTTTCAGATCCCTACACTCCCTAGGTAGAGATGTGAAAATCTCCGTGATTAGTGATTTCTAGTGGGTGATGCGGTCTCACCGACTGGCTCACTACCTCACCTAACAGTTATTGATGATGGGTCAACTGATGAGTGGACAACTCTTGTCTAATGATTTTCTAATCATGGTGCACCCAAAACTTGATCTCTAGTTCATGAAGCTCATCGTGTCCAGAATAATGCTCCAATCCTTAGTTAAGTCAGACCCACTATTTGCATGAACTAGATTCCTGATTGATTTCCTCACCGTATCTGAAATATTGAGCACAACCCATCCTCTAATCCATAGCATCCAATGCCTAATGGACATGGTTGCATCTTCCCGGTACAACTGAGCCATTGTAACCAGCTGAGAACAATCAACCCCGAGAAGGGCACGCACATCCACAATGGTGGAAGACCTTAGACTTAATATTTTCTTAGGAAGATTTAATTTAGGTCTCATTAAACTCGACTTGATATAGTCATAACAATTATGATTAACCTAGTGGCATGGGTTAGCTCGAATTGTTAGTCACCTCAAATCAGAACTGGGTCGACACATATGGCCAGATAAGTGAGTCCGATGGAAGGGATATGCCATTAACTTGACAAGAACGTATTTGAGTCGAGTAGCTCCCAATTAAAAACCAGTCGATCACATCTGCCCAACTTACCTTAGACACCAAATTATCGAACCAGAATCAATTGGGTTAGTCTACAATCCAAGCTCTAACCACTGAGCCAAATTAGGTCTTAACTTGATCGAGTCACATTTAATGTGATTCGACCTTGACCTAGACTTAATCCTATTAGACTGGTCAATTATTAACTTTCATGATCCCACCTAATCAATTTTTGATTCGGTTTGATCAATCGCTAGACCTAATTGAGCTACCCAAGTCCGAACCCAATTTTATGAAAATGACTTAGATCTGAAATTTTTAATTTTAGATCTAATTTAATTTCATAAGCTTAATTCATTAATTAAGTCTTGGGTTCATAAACAAAATATGTAAAATAAATCCTAGGGTTTCAGGATCTAGGGTTTTGCAGAAAAGTAAGTTTGATTTCTGATTAAGGATGAACATGCAGCACCCCTATACGCCATAAGAACACTCCATTGAATGGAAAGAGAGGGTCTTAAATCCTACTTTATTTTTATGACTGGACGGCCATGAGGAACACCTTAATCAAAAATATTGATTTAACTACAAAGCTAGTTAGATCTAAGTTACATATCATATATATAATTTCAGATCTAACTTATACATGCTTTGCATACATCTCATGTATTAAAATCTGATGTAATTAGCATACTTTTAGATCTGATACATTATATGTAACATCTGAAAAATAAGATTTAAATTGAACTATTCAATATAAAATCTATTCTGGATAGTTACTAGAACAATTCTACAACTAGTCTAGGCATGCAGCAGATCAATCTTATGAATTAATTAAATTTTATTTTTTATTTTTTGATCTAAATATAATATTTATAATATCAAAAAATTATGGAATAAATTAGATCTAATTTATATTTTAATCATATTAAAATATAAAACTTCAAGACTATTCATAGTTTAAACTATTCCTAGTCTAGTCATGCATCTCATACATGTTAGATCTACTTAGATTTAATTTTAAATTTTTTGATTTCAGATCCAATCATATCTGATGTGACATCTGAAATATATTAATATTAGATAAATAAAAATAAAAATTATATCTAAATTAGATCTAAAATAGAGCCATCAACTTAGCTCTGATACCAGTTGAAGGGAAAAATTATCTTTTTCCTTGTAGGATCTTCCAGATCTAATGAGATCTGGGGTGAAATATTTTAAAAAAAAAATTATCCTATGATATTTTAGATCTAAGATTTATTAGATCTAATTTTTATTATCTGATATTTAATCTAAAATTATATCTAAAACTTGAGGATTAGAGAAATACCTCTAGGGTAACTAGATTATCCTGTAGATGATTGCAGCAATGTCCGAGGTTCTAAAATAGCCACGCAGTTACCTGACCTCTACCGATATTCACTCGAGTAAGATCTATATCATCTTCTTCTTGCAAATCTTTGCTTTAAAAATTAGATCTAGATCTGATCTGCAAGATCTTCAAAAGATCTTCTGAAGCTGGAGCAGCAGCTTCTCGACAAATCCCTGCAGCCTTCTGATCAGGGAGCCACCACACCTTGGACAAGCACCAGATGGATGCCCAACCTCTTGGATGTGAAGAGGGGAGGGAGAGGAGCAGAGGGGGTATGGAGAGGTGGAGGGGTTTTACATTTTTGCTGGGTATTGAGCAGATTTTTTTTAACCCTAGGCACAGACAGGGTTTAAATAGACCCTGCTACGCCATGCAGTGCCACATCATTCGACCAATCAAAAAATTTTAATTAATTTTGAAAAAAATTAATTGATGGAGTGATATCATTTGATCATATCAGATAAGAACCCCACCAAACCCTCCTACTGTTGGTGCCAACACTGGATAAACACAGTGAGATTGGTGCCCAACAGTTTGAGTCGATCAAGGCATAGAGTCCTCATCTCATGGGACTCTATCCTTATCCACTTGGGACGCATGCCATATCTGATTATGGAACTTACTTTGAGGGTAAAATTAGTAGGTGGACACTCCACAAAAACTCTCCAATGACCTCTTGCCAAGTGGCCTTCAATCCAAGGTCCATGGGTCAACATTTGACTGATGTCCTAAAATAGAAATGGCAGGTGATAGGAATTAGCAGGTGTTGTCTTAAATTCATCTCATGAATTAAGATAAGATTTTTTTGAGTTGGATTGACTCCAGTCAGATTGAGAGAAACCTTCTCAAGGTTCTCTGGGTGAGTCAAATCACATTTGGCTTAGTTGATATAGAAAAGATTACACGAAGAGAAAGTTAGGCTCAATCATGTGCTAGCATGATTTCTTTGAACCTAATTGGATCTAATCCAAATCAATCGAACTGGGCTAGCTCAATTGATGACATCCAGACCCTAACTCTTATTTATGTGACCCAGTTAGGTTCATTTTCATATGGTAATGAGACATGTCATGATCTCATCATTGACATCATCGAAACTCCTTTCGATAGACCAGAACTCTTCTGATTCAGATAATTAGAATGATTGATCATCAAGATCATTCTAATTGCTCCCAAAATCCATCAGTGACATCTAGCAGTATATGGTGGCAACCCATCAAAAATGAAGACGAACCTCTCGATGCAGCTACCTGTGTGATTGAGTTACTCTATCATTAGTCCCGACTGAATTAGGGTTAAGGTGAACTCGTCAAACCCAACATCAGTCATATGAATCAATCAATCGATCCAAGTTCGATGTGAAATCTCAATAGAAAGCTCTTTTTCATTATTTCACTCTGCCATGACCATGGGCTTAAGGACTCGATCTTTCGATCATCATAGGACTACTCCTCTTATCTACCAAGGTTGATAGATCCCATCTTGGTGCAATTTGGTTCCTACAATGAATATGCTACAGCCAACATACACCTCAGGGTTCTGAATGGCTAGGAGATCGAGTTATGGTGTAGTCAAACTATAACACACTCAAGATGAATTGTCGATGTACCTCAGGTCAAAGAACTAGACACACAGCTGCAGCATCGAGCTAGTCATCGATGAGAAGGTCGACTTCCTTATGACTGCTCGAGGTGGTCACGCTTAATACTCTCATTCTTAATGAATATTTGTACTCTCACTCTGGTGTCTCCACACCATAGACTCAAGCCACATCTACCCTAAGGAAGCGATCGTACACCAACGTTCCGGATCGATCACCATCCTCGTGATGATCCTATGGTCAGGAGCTGTTTATGAGTTAGTTATGTAAATTCATACCTTAAATTTTTAACTCTTAAAAATATAAATTAACATTCCTACTAACTCAAAGGATATATCACAGACATAATGTACACAATGTGATAGTAGAATAACCCTTTTATTCATTTATAGTCAAAATTACAAATTTGCCCTTACATTTGTATAGAAATGTGTCAGCCAATCTGGCATCTAGGGCACACATCTAACACTGTGCGTCGGCCTACTTGGATCGATCATCATCCTCATGATGATACTATGATCAGGAGAATTTAAGAATTTTATACGTCTCTAATTCTTAATACTTTGAGAATATATATCAAAGTATTAATTCTATGGATGATTCAAGGACACATCACTCTTGAATGAAAATAAAATTTATTCTTTTATTGATCAAATTAATATATTAAGTAAAAAATTATGCCATAGACTTATTACAATATGTCAGCCGTATTGGCTTCTAGGACATACATCTTACAATAATGAACCCCATAGATTAGGATAATAGTTTTAGGACCATGATGAGATCATACCCGTGAGATCTAAATCTTTGATAGTCCTAATCTAAAATATTTTCAATCATAGATTCATTAAGTCAGAGATCAATGATACAGATAAGACAGGCACATCCTATATATGCTTGATAAAGAAGGTGGTTGATCTCACAATCACTTGTGTGGTGACACTAATATGAGGATGTGGGTGCTCATCAGAGAATGAGTTCACTGAATTGATCAAACGAGAGAACATCTGATGGAGCCTTATATGCATGTCAGCTGATTGTTCTTTAGTGAAAGTAGTGTAAGTGATCTTTAGACCTGAGATCACCATGGTACCTTGTGTATATAAATCTATATTTTGGTTCATTCCCTAAATTGACTCTTTGAAGCCTGTGTGGGGTGTTTTAGACATGGTGAAGTATGCATAAAGGCTATGAGCAATCAACAAGGAATCGATCACTCCTTATAAAAGGAGAGAACATCCCATGTGATCTCATAGGTTGATGATTTGAGAAGACTTTAGCCAAAGCAGGATGATAATTAGAAAAGAATTTCTGATATATCATCAACTGAATCATCACTTTCTAATCAAGATACAAATAGATAAATATTTGAACTTGACATGATTTTATACCCATAACTCATTCGGACTGTTGTATGGTCAAAGAATTGAATTGCATGATAACTTACCACTGAAGGATACTTTTGGTATTTCTACCAAATTTAATGTCTTTTAGATAGTCATGATATATTGCTAGATATCAATCTTGACTTATGGACTCATAAGAATTAAAAGTATTTAAATTCAAAAATTAATTAGAAAGAGTTCTGATTAATTGGTGTATTTGGGCTGACCTAATCTAATCGAATTGGTTTAGGTCATGAGCCTGAGTCTACTGCTGGCTAGATATGCAACCCAATGGGTGTCACACTTTAAAATTTGATCTTACTCTAATCTAATTGGATTTATTATAAATCCTATAGGTTAATTTTATATGCTAGAACATTGTATTAACCCAAGTTTCCAATTAGATTAGTTCAAAGGTGTTTGAGCTAAGATTAATCTTATTACCTTGACCTAATTAGATTAGGTTTGAACCTATGGATATTTAGGTGGCTTATCTGATTTATATAAAAGTGTTTCATATATTTCAACCACCTCCATGCCATTTATTCCACTACAAAATAAATAAGGTGCCCACCTTATTTGCATTAAGAAGGAGAGTCCTTCTTAATAAAGTCTCTTAACAAACCTTCCATGTTCTCATTTAATTCCATGCTAATTCCTAAAGGGATGTGGCTTCTGATGGTGCTTAGGGAGTTGTGTGAGAGGAGGAGTCCTTCTACTCATTAAACTCCTAACTAATTTCCGTAGGTTACCATATAATTCAAGGCAACGCCAAGTGTTGGCGACCCTTGGTGATGTCCCTTCCTTTCTTATTTAAAGGGGGGCATTTCATCAAATTTGAGAGTATATTTTTTTGGTTGTTAGGCATGGGTTTGTGAAAAAACAAAGACAAAAGAAATTAAGAAAAAGACAAGAAAAAAAGGAGAGAAAAATAGAAAGAAAAATAAGAGTGAAAAAGGAAAGACAAGGGGTTGCTGATCCTAGGTTTTAGAATATCCAAGAGTTGGGTTTCTACATCTGATTTGTGTGGTGAGATCTTTTAAGAAAAGATCCTTAGCATGGATTTAATGGAGGATTCAAAAGCATACTAGTGGTGGTGCAATCCATTCTAAAAGAAGAAAAGTAAGTAGTGTACTTCTGAAGAAGGTTGCAGCACTACATCTATTGGAAAGGACCTTGACCAATCCTGTTTGGATCACCATTGGAGAACACCTACCTTGATGTCTTGTGGAGATCATTCTGTCATCGGATCATTACATTCGGAAGGTATATTATCTACATTATTGCATGCTTGTTTTGTTTGATTGAAGTCTATAGTGTTCCTAGGGTTTGTATTTCGATTGTTTTATTTTAAGTGTTAAAACTTATTTTATACATGTTAAAAAATTTTAAAATTATATTCTGCTGTGCAATCAGAATCCACCTTATTAAATTTGATCAAACAAGATGCTATTATTGTAATATAGATTAGATTTGATTCATATGATACCATGTTGATTATGAAAGATTTTAATACAATGGCGGAAGCATGGATTTCAAAGCAATTATTATGAAATCATAAAAATAAAATCTAACTCCAAGATCACCTTATCAGAAATTAAACCATATAATATGCATTAATATCAAATAAAAGATATAGAAACATACCTCTTATCGCTAAACCCTAATTTGTGCTTAGCTGCCTGCAGCAATCTGTTTGGGTTTTCACAAGGTGCCCACGTGTTCACCCTCCAACGTTGATCCACACGGGGACTCGATCAACTCTCTAGCACTTATTAGAAAATACTCTATAATTAAATTTTGATTTATCAGAATTTAAATGCAATTTGGGCAGAACCTCCTTTCTTGGCTTTGTTGTCACACTGTTGGACCTTTTCTTCCCTTTCTTTCTTGCTCCTTGTCTCCTTAATTTTTATTCTAATTCTCTAAGCCTTTTTGGAAGATTTCTTGTCCTTTATCAAGACCTTATCTAGACTAGAGAGAAAGAATAAAGAAAATTGGACAAGCAGAGCCTCTTGTAAGAAAGAAAGAAGATTTCTGAATACCCGAGACTCTTCAGCGTGCACCCCTATTTATATTGCACGTAAAGGTGCAATCCAAAATATCTCACACCCTCTTACAATTTATCTCATGCCTCTTGTCTATTTCTCATGCCCCATAAGTTAAGAAATGCCATGTGTACATCAAAATTGGGTTGAAGAGATGCCTTATTTCAGAAAGACTCTTCGATCTTAACTTACGGTGTTCAGATGAGAAGCCACGAAGCTTCTCTTATTGGCGCCATCAACCCATGCCTTTGGATCTGGAAGGAAGCCCATCCAATGGCCAAGATAGAAGGTGCCAACTTGAAGAATGGCGCAAGAGATTAAGGGGCGTGGATAATTTAAAACTTATCTCCCCATTTGAAATTTCAAAGGGGCACTTTCAAGAGGTGGCACATGGATTTAATCCTTATCCCTTTTCTTAATTCTTCTACGATGAGTTTAATACTCAGAAGGACTCTTAGGCACCTCCTAAGATATCTAAAATATATTCGTAGAATAAAGGTTACGGAGAAAAATAGGATAGACCTTATCTAAAGGTGGCGCCAACTCCATCCATGCGCCATGTGGCTCATGCGCATGGATTTAAATCCACACACCAAGAGAGAGACTCTTAGGCATGTGGTTCCCTGGTTTTTGGCACCCAACAGCAAGCCCAATTAAAATACTTCGAACCCACTTCAAGACCAAATCCAATTTGGCTCAAATTGGTTTTAAATTAGCCCAAATCGGAACCTGATTCGAATTCGATTCGAATCTAAATGCTAGGGTTTGCAACATGTGCTAGCATGTTCAACTTGCAAACATGGTTTAATCAAATTAAACCCATGATCAATTTCCTTTGTGTGTGACCCATTGGGTTCCACATCTAGCCAGCAGTGAGTCCAGGTACAATTTAAACTAATTTGGTTAGAACACAATCTAGCCGATTTAGGTCAAATCAAGCTGAACCATTTTGATCAATCAGAACAGCTTTTAATTAATGATCGAATTAAACTCTTTAATTTGATCAAACTCACAAGACATGATTGATATCTAGCAACGTATCATGTCTACCTGGTAGATATAGAATTTTGATAAAAATACCAAAAATACCCTTCAGTGAAAATTATCGTGCAACTTGATCTTACGATCATCCTGCATCCCGAATATAAGTTTGGGTATGGAAAAATGTCAAACCTAATTTTATATTCATATTTCTCTTGATCAAATAATAATGATTCAATTTATAAAATATTAGAAACCATTTCTAATTTTTTTCATAATGCTTTGATCAAAGTCTTCTTGAATCATTATTTGATTGAAGCAGATAGGATGCGATCTCCTCTTACTAGGAGCGATCGTTTCCATATTGACCTACTCACAACCTTCATAACCAATCCATCATATCCAGAACATCTCGTACATGATTAAATCATGAATGAGTATGATCCAAAATATGGATTCATGCTTATAAGGTTCTATGGCAGTCTCAGGTCAAAAGATTTACATGCACAATTCCCACTATAAGAAAAAATCTGTTGACATGTAGATAAGACTCCATCAGATATTCTTTAATTGGATCAATTCAGTGAATTCATTCTCTAATGAACACTTACATCCTTATATTAGTGTCATACATAAGTAATTGTGAGATCAATTATCCTCTCTGTCGAGAATACACAGGATGTACCAATCTTATCGAAAATATTGATCCCCTACTCAATGTTCCATCGACTAGGAATATTTAAAATTAGAGTTTTAAGGTTTTAGGTCTCACTTGGTATGATCGCATCATAACCCTAAAACCATAGCCCTAATTTATGGGGTTCATCAAAATAAGATGCAGCATATGATGAACTAAATGCCTTTATTTATTTAAAACATCAGTGCATGAGTTGTCAGGAGACAAAAAAAAATATCCATCTATTTATACATTTTGATTGGCTTATAGGGCATATTCTTTTCAATCTCTCACTTGCACTAAAGCCAATCTCCCTTATATTTCAACCCCATACAATCGAGATGGCAATCGAATTGCTGCTGTGGTAAAGCTTTAGTGAATGGATCCGCTATGTTGTTCTTTGTGTCTACTCGTTCAATAATAACATCTTGTCTTTCAATTATTTCACGAACGAGATGGAAGCGTCTCAAAATATGCTTGGATTTATGGTGAGATCTGGGTTCCTTTGCTTGAGCAACTGCTCCAGTATTATCACAATAAAGTGGTACTGGGTTCTCAATCTCAGGAACAACGTCCAATTCAGTGATGAACTTCTTCATCCAGACAGCTTCCTTGGCGGCTTCACTTGCAGCTATGTATTCTGCCTCTGTGGTTGAGTCAGCTACTGTTTGCTGCTTAGAACTCTTCCAACTCACTACTCCACCATTCAAAGTAAAGACATACCCTGAAATGGATTTGCTATCATCTGGGTCTGATTGAAAACTAGAATCAGAGTATCCTTCTAGTTTAAGATCAGATCCACCATATATGAGAAAAATATCCTTAGTACTTCTTAAGTACTTTAGAATATTTTTCACAGCCTTCCAATGATCCTCTCCTGGATCAGCCTGAAATCTACTGGCTATGCCTAAGGCATAAGCTACATCAGGCCTGGTACATAATATAGCATACATTATTGATCCTACAGCCGAAGCATAAAGAATAGAACTCATTCTATTTCTCTCTTCAGTTGTCTTAGGAGACATCTTCTTAGAGAGATGTATGCCTTGACTCATGGGTAAATAACCTCTTTTACTTTCATTCATATTGAATCTTTTCAGTATTAAGTCAATGTACTTAGACTGAGATAAGCCTAACATCCTTTTAGATCTATCTCTATAGATCTTTATACCAAGTATATAGGATGCTTCCCCCAAGTCTTTCATGGAAAACTTATTTGATAGCCATAATTTGACTGTTTGTAACATTGGGATATCATTCCCAATAAGGAGTATGTCATCTACATACAGAACCAAGAAAACTAGGGCACTCCCACTAATCTTCTTATACACACAAGGTTCATCCACATTTTTGATGAAGTCATATTCTTTGATTGTTACATCAAAGTGGATGTTCCAACTCCTTGAGGCTTGATTTAATTCATAAATGGATTTTTTAAGCCTGCATACTAGATTTGGTCTGTCATTTGAGACAAAACCCTCTGGCTGTGACATGTAGACCTCCTCTTCTAGAAAACCATTCAAGAAGGCGGTCTTCACATCCATTTGCCATATTTCATAATCATAGTATGCTGCTATTGCAAGCATTATCCGAATAGATTTGAGCATGGCAACAGGTGAAAAAGTTTCATCATAATCAATACCCTATTTTTGCCTGAAACCTTTAGCTACCAATCTAGCTTTATAGGTTTTTATTTGACCATCTGCTCCAATCTTTTTCTTATAGACCCATTTGCACCTAATAGGGTTTACCCCTTCTGGTGCATCAACCAAAGTCCATACTTTGTTGGTGTACATGGAGTCTATCTCAGATTTCATAGCATCCTGCCATCTGTTTGAGTCCTTACTCATGACAGCTTCTGTATAGGTCAAAGGTTCGTCATTCTCAATGACTTGGGCTTCATTATTCTCAATAATGAACCCATACCTTATAGGTACATGTCGTACCCTCTCTGACCTACGGATAGGAGTTATGTGTTCTAGTTCTTCTTTATTTATGTGAATATTTGGTTGAGAAATATCTATTTGTTTTTGTTGAACTTCATTAATTTCAATATTTCTTCCACTACCTCTTTCTAGGATAAATTCTTTCTCCATGAAAGTGGCATGCCTACTTACAAATACCTTTTGTTCAGTAGGGTGGTAGAATAGATATCCTATACTATCCTTAGGATATCCTACAAATAAATATTTATCTGCTCTAGTATCTAGTTTATGTCCAAAATTTCTTTTGACATATACTGAACATCCCCATATCTTAAAATATTTAAGATTAGGCTTCTTACCTCTCCATATTTCATATGGAGTGCTAGATACAGATTTAGAAGGTACTCTATTCAAGATAATTATTGCGGTCTCTAAAGCATAACCCCAGAAGGAAGTAGGCAATTCAGTGAAGCACATCATGGATCATACCATATCTAATAAGGTACGGTTCCTCCTTTCGGCTACACCATTTAATTATGGCGTATAAGGAGGTATCCATTCAGAGATAATTCCCTTTGCTTTACGATGGTCTAAAAATTTATTGGACAAGTATTCTCCTCCTCGATCAGATCGAAGGATTTTTATACTTTTTTCAGTTTGTTTTTCGACCATGCTTTGATACTCTTTGAATTTATCAAAGACTTCAGATTTATGTTTCATAAGATACACATATCCAAACCTAGATAAATCATCTGTAAATATAATAAAATATGAGTATCCACCTCTGGCATGAGTTGTCATAGGGCCACATACATCTGTATGTACAAGTCCTAACAACTCGTTTGTCCTATCTCCATGTCCACTAAATGAAGTCTTGGTCATTTTACCCATGAGACATGATTCACAAGTTCCTAATGATTCACAATCATAAGAATCAAAGAACTTTTCTTTGTACAACTTGTTAATCCTGATCTCACTAATATGACCAAGTCGACAATGCCAAAGTAAGGTATTATTTACATTATCTCTCTTACATTTACTATTTTCATCAACATGAAAAATATTATCATTCAAGCATAGAGTCAACAAACCATTGTCAAAAATACCATGATAAATTATTTCATTAGAAAAATTAATCGAGCAACCATTGCTCGTTACAGATATTTGATATCCTTGTTTTATCAACAAGGGTACAGATACAATATTTCTAATGATCTTAGGTATGTAATAACAATTTGTTAGCTCTAAGATCTTCCTAGAAGAAAACTTCAAGATATATATCCCTACAGCTTCTGCTTGGATAGAATCTCCTCCAGCACCATAGAGCTCGAAGTCTCCCTTCCTCAAACTTCTAATTTTCTGCAGCTCCTGTAATGATTTGCAAATATGAAAACCACAGGCAGTATTTAATACCCATGAGTTTGATATGGAAAAATTCAATGATAATATTGTATGTATCTTATACATACCTTTTGGTGCATTATTTGCACCAGTCTTCACTGTTGCAAGATAAGCCTTGCAATTCCTTTTCCAATTACCTGCCTTGCCACAGTGGAAGCAGGTCGACTGTCCGGAGGTCTTCTTTCCTTTCTTTCTCTTATTTATACCACCTTTAGGGTTCAGCCTCCTTTTAGAACCCTTTTTGCCTACCTTCTTCTTGGAGATCCCATCCACAAGAAGAAGAGGAGCCTTATCCTTCTTGATATGGCTCTCTGCTGTTTTGAGCATATTTAACAGCTCAGGCAAGGAAGAATTCAGTTTGTTCATGTGATAGTTCACGACAAACTGAGAAAATGATTCTGGAAGTGATTGCAGGATTAGATCCTGACTCAACTTCCCATCCATAATAAAACCTAATTGACCTAATCGAGTGATCAAGTCAATAACCATCAAAACATGGTTTTGTACAGATGATCTCTCTATCATTCTGGCATGAAATAACTACTTAGATATCTCATATCTTGCAGTCCTACTCTGTTCTCCATAAAGCTCTTTTAAATTGAGCAATATGGAATGAGTGTCCATGCTATCATGCTGCCTCTGTAACTCATTTGTCATAGAGGCAAGTATGATACACTTGATAGTTAAAGAATCATTTTGCCACATCCTATATGTGGTTTTTTCTTCCTCTGTGGCATCCTCCCCAACTGGCTCAATGTCAGGGGTATCGAGAATGTAAGAAAGCTTCTCTTGACTAAGTACTATTTTAAGATTTCTCAACCAGTCCACATAGATTGTACCAGTCAATTTATTTGTATCCAAAATGGAGCGAAGTAAAAGTGAAGAAGCCATTAATCTACATAATAAAGAACATTACATAAGCGAACAACTCAAGATGATATACACAATTAAATTAGGACTTTAATTTTATTGTGTCTCCCACTATTTTTATCAGACATCATAACCCTCTAGTATGATGTTTGAGAAAACCCTGATTGATTTTCTTAGTGGGATTGAGACCCTAATTCCTTATAAAAGATCTTGTGGTTGCACAACAAATCTTTTATAAGTTTAAAGGTAGGAAACTCTTTCCAATTGCATCTCATGCAATTCTCAATAATAAGCCCTGGCCTCTAAAACATTAATAGCCTTGTGTTTACACAACAGACCATAATATTTTAGTTAAGTAGGACCCTTCATTTTAATACAGTCAAAATAGAATATAAATGCTTTTGTGGTTACACAACAAAGTATTATACTCAAAAAAATGCTGTAAGCATCTTGATGCGCCAGAACAATATTATGTCAATTTCCACAATTGGTCTTGTGGTTACACAACAAACCTAATATGGTTCGTGACATAGTAATGTCCTAGCATGAAGGAAGGCCATAATATAGTGAATATAACACCGAGCATCCCAGTCAAGAATTAAATTAATCTAATCAGCCAGGTAAGTGGAAGAGAGGTGGGGGTCCCCCCGTTGCTTTCCTTAGACACCAATAAATTTTGGCCAGGTCAGACAACGGAACCAATTAGAAACCACATTCTCTTTACCAATCATAAACCACTTTCCTAGACACCAATTGATCAATTAGACATCATCGACTGGTTCTGCTATTGGTTAATTATACTACAACTTAATATCATTTTACAGAGGGTTCTTTAGGTCTCAATGTATATTTAATTTCTATATCATAATAAATACATGAATAAAAGAAATTAGCATCATGGTGAACACACTTCAATATGACAAAGCAACATTCCATAATTATATACATCATATTTTAATTATGAAATAATGAATATGATCTCATCATATAGCATCATAGTGAACACAATTCAATATGACAAAGCAACATTCCATAATTATATACTTTATATTTTAATTATGAAATAATGAATATGATCTCATCATATAGCATCATAGTGAACACAATTCAATATTACATAGCAACATTCCAAAATTATATACATCATGATTTAATTATGAAATAATGAATATGATCTCATCATATTAATATCATATTAAAACATAAATAATGATCATATCATATTTATAATATTGCCTTTAAATCATTAACATATCATCATATGATTTAATTCTAACAAGGTGGCTCTGATACCACTAAAAGGTTTTAATACAATGGCGGAAGCATGGATTTCAAAGCAATTATTATGAAATCATAAAAATAAAACCTAACTCCAAGATCACCTTATCAGAAATTAAACCATATAATATGCATTAATATCAAATAAAAGATATAGAAACATACCTCTTATCGCTAAACCCTGATTTGTGCTTAGTTGCCGGCAGCAATCTATTTGGGTTTCCACAAGGTGCCCACGTGTTCACCCTCCAACGTTGATCCACACGGGGACTCGATCAACTCTCTAGCACTTATTAGAAAATACTCTGCAATTAAATTCTGATTTATCAGAATTTAAATGCAATTTGGGCAGAACCTCCTTTCTTGGCTTTGTTGTCACACTGTTGGACCTTTTCCTCCCTTTCTTTCTTGCTCCTTGTCTCCTTAATTTTTATTCCAATTCTCTAAGCCTTTTTGGAAGATTTCTTGTCCTTTATCAGGACCTTATCTAGAATAGAGAGAAAGAATAAAGAAAATTGGACAAGCAGAGCCTCTTGTAAGAAAGAAAGAAGATTTTCGAATACCCGAGACTCCTCGGCGTGCACCCCTATTTATATTGCATGTAAAGGTGCAATCCAAAACATCTCATGCCCTCTTACAATTTATTTCATGCCTCTTGTCTATTTCTCACACCCCATAAGTTAAGAAATGCCATGTGTACATCAAAATTGGGTTGAAGAGATGCCTTATTTCAGAAAGACTCTTCGATCTTAACTTACGGTGTTCAGATGAGAAGTCACGAAGCTTCTCTTATTGGCGCCATCAACCCATGCCTTTGGATCTGGAAGGAAGCCCATCCAATGGCCAAGATAGATGGCACCAACTTGAAGAATGGCGCAAGAGATTAAGGGGCGTGGATAATTTAAAACTTATCTCCCCATTTGAAATTTCAAAGGGGTGCTTTCAAGAGGTGGCGCATGGATTTAATCCTTATCCCTTTTCTTAATTCTTCTACGATGAGTTTAATACTCAGAAGGACTCTTAGGTGCCTCCTAAGACATCTGAAATATATTCATAGAATAAAGGTTACGGAGAAAAAGAGGATAGACCTTATCTAAAGGTGGCGCCAACTCCATCCATGCGCCATGTGGCTCATGCGCATGGATTTAAATCCACACGCCAAGAGAGAGACTCTTAGGCATGTGGTTCCCTGGTTTTTGGCACCCAACAGCAAGCCCAATTAAAACACTTCAAACCCACTTCAAGACTAAATCCAATTTGGCTCAAATTGGTTCTAAATTAGCCCAAATCGAAACCCGATTCGAATTCGATTCGAATCTAAATGCTAGGGTTTGCAACATGTGCTAGCATGTTTAACTTGCAAACATGGTTTAATCAAATTAAATCCATGATCAATTTTCTTTGTGTGTGGCCCATTGGGTTCCACATCTAGCCAGCAGTGAGTCTAGGTGCAATTTAAACTAATTTGGTTAGAACACAATCTAGCTGATTTAGGTCAAATCAAGCTGAACCGTTTTGATCAATCAGAACAGCTTTTAATTAATGATTGAATTAAACTCTTTAATTCGATCAAACTTATAAGATATAATTGCTGTCTAGCAACGTATCATGTCTACCTGGTAGATATGGAATTTTGATGAAAATACCAAAAATACCCTTTAGTGAAAATTACCGTGCAACTTGATCTTACGATCATCCTGCATCCCGAATATAAGTTTGGGTATGGAAAAATGTCAAACCCAATTTTATATTCATATTTCTCTTGATCAAATAATAATGATTCGATTTATAAAATATTAGAAATCATTTCTAATTTTTTTTATAATGCTTTGATCAAAGTCTTCCGGAATCATTATTTGATTGAAGCAGATAGGATGCGATCTCCTCTTACTAGGAGTGATCGTTTCCATATTGACCTACTCACAACCTTCACAAGCAATCCATCATATCCAGAACATCCCGTACATGATTAAATCATGAATGAGTATGATCCAAAATATGGATTCATGCTTATAAGGTTCTATGGCATTCTCAGGTCAAGATTTACATGCACAATTTTCACTATAAGAAAAAATCTGTTGACATGTAGATAAGACTCCATCAGATATTCTTTAATTGGATCAATTCAGTGAATTCATTCTCTAATGAACACTTACATCCTTATATTAGTGTCATACACAAGTAATTGTGAGATTAATTACCCTCTCTGCCAAGCATACATAGGATGTACCAGTCTTACCAGAAACATTGATCCCCTACTCAATGTTCCATCGACTAGGAATATTTAAAATTAGAGTTTTAAGGTTTTAGGTCTCACTTGGTATGATCACATCATAACCCTAAAACCATAGCCCTAATTTATGGGGTTCATCAAAATAAGATGCAGCATATGATGAACAAAATGCCTTTATTTATTTAAAACATCAGTACATGAGTTGTTGGGAGACAAAAAAAAATATCCATCTATTTATACATTTTGATTGGCTTATAGGGCATATTCCTTTCAGATTAATCGATTACTTACATCAATTTTTAAATCAAAAATTATTTTGACAATGATCGTAGTTAGACTTTAAATTTTAGTTGTTCAATTTAGAATTTATCATAATCTAAAAATTATTTTTAATCAATTTTATTAAGGTGCACTGGACTTAGGTCAATTGTTGACCTAGTCAAGCCTAATTTGATTTGGGTTTTGAATAAGATGTAATCCAAGTTGGATTAAGATGCAAAATGTTGGCTCAAGTCAAATTCGACATATGAATTAGACCAAGTGTTGGATCCAAATCATAGTCAAGTAATTTTGGCTCAATAGATGTACCAAATTCATACATGCATCCTACATGATCCTTGTAATCATGATTTTGGCATAGGCATATGAATGATATTACAATTTGAATAGCATGATAAATTGCTTGATATTGTTTTTGCTTATGATATACATATTTCATTTGATGTTAATGTTAGGATGTGTATGATACTAATCTAAGATCCTCAATTAAAAATTACATTAAGTTGTAGTGTCGGGAATCACTTGCTGACTGAATTTTGGATTCATTGATCGATTGGTGTTTAAGGAAAATACCAAATATGGTTTCTTAATTAGGACCATTTGCTTACCTGGCTAATTTGTTAGTGTTTAAGAAAAGCAATAGGAAACCTCCCACCTACTTAGTGGGTTAATTTGGCCTATTGAGTTTCAAATTTAGTTTGCTTGGTATTAATGATACTAGATAGGCTTTCCTTCATACTAAGTCAATAGAGTATGTCAAAATCTATAGTCAAGTTTGTTATGCTATCCATAAGACTTGTTATGAAAATTGATATGATGTTGACTAAGTATATTTTGATATTTATGGCATATTTGAATAGTATTACTATTGGGTTCCTATGGCACAGTGGAAGGGTCAGGTGTTTAAAATTTTTATTTAAAACACCTGATGCACCAAAAATCCTAATACCCAAAAACCCTTGACTATAATAATCAAAGTATAATTAATATAAACTAGGATAAGAAAAATACCTGTAGTGCTAATCTAAATTTTCATGAGGTGTCCAAGAGTCCGCCCTCTAATGGTGATCCACATGAAAATTAGACCAAAGATAGTACTCCTTCTTCACCATGCTTTCAGAGTTCTAGCCCCTAGAACTCGATTAGCCCTGTATCGGTCAGGCTTCTCCAAAAATCTAAATTAACCCTCTCAGAACCTCTTCTAAACTTCTGAATCTCCTTTCTTAGAACCTTCATAATCTCTTTTTTGGACTAGATAAGGCTTTATCTTAAATCCCAAAGCCTTGTCCTAAAACTAAGATAGGTTGTAAGAAAGAAGGAAGAGCAATAGAGATAAAACCAGAAAGCTTTCTGAATTGCATCGGACACCCAGCACCCAGGCCTTTTTATAGCCATTAGAGGGGTGCCAAAAAGGAGGGACATGCCTCATCCAAAATGCCTATCTGATCTACATATCATAGGTAAGAGTTCCTTCAAGCAGAAGGACTCTTATCAATGATACATCGATTAGCACCTTCACCTCGCATGCAACCAGAGAAGGGATATTTTTGTGTCTCTTTTCAAATCAAAAAAATTATCAAAAATTCGTGTGGATAGAGGATTCATTTTTGATCTCTTATCACCTAATAAAAAGATTAAAAAATCCACAAAAGGATATGTTCACGCATCCCTTCATGCGAACATTGATCACCATGCATGCGCACTGATAAGTGGCATATTTTTGCATTTATTGTAGGTATTTTTGATATTTTATGATGCTAACTAAAGGAACCAGATCTAGGGTTTCAGGGTTAGATCTTGAAACTTTTTCAAGATCAGGTAGCGAAAGACTAAAATAAATCAAAATTTATCTTATAAAATCAGAGAATCTCTAGATCTAAGATCCTATTACATGATTATTACATGATATTAAATTAAAAATTAAAATATAAAGAGCAAGAACTACATATTGATCATATCAACATGTTTATATACTACATCTAATGTATGTAAAATAAATAGATCAGATCTATTACCTTGCAAGTTAGATGTTCTAACTTTATTGATTCAGGCTTGAGGATGATGTTGCGAGCCGCACATGTGTTTGTCCTCTAGGAGTTATCCACATGAGCACACAAATCATGACCAAAAGTTTTGGTCTAAGAAATCAGCACAGTATGCTAGTACTGTGCTGATCCTTTTTCGATGGTCGATCAGATGCCTCCTTCTTCTTGATTTGGACTCTTCCAAAGATGAGAAGTAGGAGAAGGAGCTTTATATGTGAGACACTCTCAAAAAATTCACAGATGAAGGAAGAAAAGAGGTAAACTCAGCAACCCTAGAAGAATACCCTCTTCTTCTTCTCTTTGCTCTAACCCAGACACTTAGTCTTGTGTCCATTATATCTCCATACCCCAACACCCTTTCTCCATAATTTTCATATGCCCCAAAGGCCTCTCAATGATGTATAATTCATAAAAATTTCAAGAAAAAATTCATCTTAAATAAAGAGATATGAAGAATCCTTGTCTAGATCAAATACCTAGTCAAGAAAAATCCAAACAGGGCAAGACAAGGGGTGCCCAACTCATGGGTTCCCCCTCTTTCTTTTTCTGCCATGGACTACTAGCAAAGGATGCACAATATATATCATAAAATCCACAAAAATCTCAAAAAAAATCTAGATAAAATCAGTGCCATAAGGAAAGAGTTTTGGTTTCCTAAAATTCTATCTCATAGAATTTGAAATCCAAACTAATTCCTACTATGACTTGGTCCACAACCACATTCCATGTAAGAGAGAAAGAGTGAAAAGCTTTGGACATGTGTGAAGGCCTGGGAGAGAAGATTTTGTCGCATAAAATAAGACAGAGTGGGCATGGGGGGCTAAGGTGGCGCAAGGTGGAATCCTAGTCTTACAAGGATTCAATCTACCAAATCAAATCAAAACTAAATCAACCTAATTAAAATAGGTCTTAACCTAATTAAGAACCTAATTTAATCAGATTAAATTATATTTAAATTTAATTTAATTTTTTAATTAAATTAGAAATTAGGTTGATCTAAGTCCTAATTAGACTAAGACTAGTTTTTCCTTGTACTTAGCTTATCCAATAAACCAATTGAACTTGATCCAATCAAGCCCAAACCAAATCTAGTTAAATCATATTCAATTAAACTTAATCTCAGCCCATTGGCTTAATCAAATTAAGCCAATTACCAATCAAATTGCTAATCGATCTTCCTGCAACACTTGCACTAGGTTAAATATCAATCGTATTGATCGTTTAACCCTAAAATGATTCTTAATCATTGATCAACCATCCGATCGGATCGTGAACTCTAATGCGTGTGACCTCATTGGTTTAAACCTAAATCGGTAGCATAAAAATAATTTTTTGTACCAATCGAAGTGACTATCTAGCAATGGTACCCGACGGTCGGATAGGTCGAATGTGTAGAACAACATCCTTAGAACCCATACGGATATAGTTTCTATATAATTCATACCCTTGACCAAAATGCTCATAGGATACCTCAGAGTTCAACTATCAACTCTGATCAGATTTTTCACATTGTATTTCAAAATATCAAATCCATCTGATGGATTACCCTAGCCAAGGTTTTGCTAAATTGAAATACAGCGACTCATTCTTCTCCAACTCTTGGAGTGGTCAATCCCATCTTGATCACACTCCAACTTCGCAAGTACTTGACTGTGCCCAGAATCCTTCCATCACTAAATTAAAAATTCAGTTAGTCAAGTACCAAAGCACAGTGAGTTGTTTGCAAGTCACTGAGGCGATCTCAGGTCTAAGGGACACTTATACCTATATCCCATCAGAGATATTTTCGATAGCAGAATGCTCTGGAGTTGGTCATATTCGATGATGATATACCCTTATATATCACCTGTATGTCATACCAGTGTCTCCACACTCCTTGGTTAAGAGGACAACCAACCTATATGGCCTACAATGACCTATGCTCGATAGAAGCTGTCGTTCTTATTAACAGCCCATCATTTGATCGTGAACAGTTTTAAGGACTAATCGATAAATCCTCTCTTTATCAAACCTAAATAGTTCTAAAGACTCATCATAACAATAGAGTTCATTAGAAGATGAAAACTTATGATGAAAATATTAAAAATATATTTTATTTATTAATAAATCAATTACAATACAAAGTTGCTCAACCGTCAATAGGTTGATGATTGGCTTGTGGGACATATTTTCCAACAACTCCCACTTGTCCTAAAGCCACTCGATATAGTATCTAATACCCATCTTCAACTTGTGGTTGTCAAACTCCTTTATCATCAGGGCTTTAGTGAAGGGGTCGGCCAGGTTCTTCTTTCCGTCGATCTTCTGAAGGTCGACATCACCTCGATCTACGATCTCTCGGATCAGATGGAAGCAGCGCAAAATATGCTTCGTCCACTGGTGTGCTTTGGGTTCCTTCGCCTGAGCTATGGCACTAGTGCTGTCGCAGTAGAGCAGGACTGGACCATCGAGGGAGGGTGCTACTTCGAGCTTGGTGATGAATTTTCTCAGCCACACAGCTTCTTTCGTGGCATCCGATGCTGCGTGTACTCCACCTCACAAATAGAGTCTGCCATAATATGCTGCTTGAAACTCTTCCAGCAGATGGCTTCACCATTCAGAGTAAAGATATAACCCGACATGCTTCTACTGTCATCATGGTCAGATTGAAAGCTGGAGTCTATGAACCCCACAAGTTTCAGATCTGACTCATCATAAACTAACCATTAGTCCTTAGTATTTCTCAAATACTTAAGGATAGCTTTAACCACTTTCCAGTGATTTTCTCCAAGATCAGATTGGTACTTACTCACTACTCCTAGTGAATATGCCACATCTGGTCTTATACATGTCATAGCATATATGATAGATCTCACGGTCGAAGCATATGGGACTCTACTTATACGCTCTCTCTCTTCAGGAGTTGTCGGACAATCCTTCTTAGAGAAAAAAATTTTATGGCCTATTGGTAGATAGCTCTTCTTGAAATTCTTCATGCTGAACCTCTTCAGCATAGTGTCTATGTACGTGGACTGGGATAACCCAAGCATCCTTTTAGATCTATCCCTATAGATCTTCATCTCTAGGATGTAGGATGCTTCACCCAAGTCCTTCATAGAGAACTACGATGACAACCAAACTTTTATTCCCTGTAGTGCGGGAATGTCATTTTTGATTAAGAGAATGTCATCCATGTATAAGACAAGAAATACCACAACTAGACCATTTGCCCATTTATAGATGCAGGGCTCTTCTTCGTTCTTAACGAAGTCATACGTTTTGATCACCTTATCAAAATGTATGTTCCAACTCTGAGAAGCTTGCTTCAATTCATAAATAGATCTTTGAAGCTTGCACACTTTGGAATCATCTGTGGATGTAAACCCCTCAGGTTGTATCATATACACCTCTTCGATCAGCTCTCCATTCAGAAAAGCTGTCTTTACATCCATCTGTCAGATCTCATAATCCAGATGGGCAGCTATTGCAAGCATTATCTGAATGAATTTGAGTATTGCCATAGGGAAGAATGTCTCGTTATAGTCAATACCATAATATTGATGATACCCCTTGGCAACCAGACGGCCTTTATAGGTCTCCACCTTTCCATCTATGCTCCTCTTTCTTTTAAAGACTCATTTACACCCAATGAGTTTAACCCCTTTAGGTGAGTCAACCAATGTCCATACATCATTGACCTTCATGGACTCCATTTCAGATTTCATGGCTTCAAGCCATTTCTCAGAATCAGATCTCTGCATTGCATCTATATAGGTGATCGAATCCTCATCATTCTCATCGAGTTCGATGGGATCACCATCCTAAACCAAGAAACTATAGTATCTATCCGGCTGACACGGTACTCTATCAGATTGCCTTAATGATGCAGGTACATTGGGCTCCAGATCTGATCTAATCAAATTCAACTCAGGTTTAGCTATTGGTGTCGGTCCTTCTACCTATTGAACTTCATCAAGTTCAACCTTAGAGGTAATGGTTCCTTCACCATGAAACTTCTTTTCTAAAAAGATTTCCTTAAGGCTGACAAACACCTTTTATTCATCTGTATGGTAGAAAAAATATCCTTTGATCTCTTTGGGATACCCTATGAATATGTATTTGTCAGACCTAGGTCCAAATTTATCTATAACTAACCATTTGACATAGGTCGGGCATCCCCAGACCCTAAGATGTGAAAGTGCTGGCTTACGCCCTGTCTATATCTTATATGGAGTCTTAATTATAGATTTACTTGGAACTCTATTTAATAGATAATAGGTCGATTCGAGTGCATATCCCCAGAAGGATATCGACAAGCTGGCAAAACCCATCATGGATCAGACCATGTCTAACAGAGTCCGATTTCTCTTTTCAGACACACCATTATACTGTGGTATTTTTGGAGGAGTCCATTGGGAGAGAATCCCATTCTCTCCTAAATATGTGAGAAACTCACCAGAAAGGTATTTCCCTCCTCAGTCAGATCGAAAAGTTTTAATACTCTTCCCAGTTTATTTTTCTACTTTACTTCAAAATCGTTTGAACATTTCAAATGAATCCGACTTATGTTTCATCAGATAGACATATCCATATCTGGATAGATCATCCATAAAAGTGATAAAGTAAAAATATCCACCTCTAGCATTTGTGCTCATGGGCCCGCATACATAGTATGTACTAGGCCCAAGAGCTCAGTAGCTCTCTCACCTTTTTCAGTAAAAGGTGACTTGGTCATTTTATCAAGAAGACAAGACTTACAAGTTGGAAGTGATTCACAATTATTGACTTTGAGGATTCCCTCTTGAGTCAACTTGTTTATCCTGTTCTTGTTTATATGACCTAGCCTATAGTACCATAAGTAGATATCTGATATACTATCTAATCTAGGGTGCTTGCCAGTAGAATAGACTACGTTAATAGGTTGTGATAACATATACACATCATTGTTCAAATATCCACAAAAAATAGTAACACCATTCATAATGATATTACAAACTTGTTTCTTTATTAAAATTTTATAATCATTTTTTGGCCAGAAGGCCTACAGAAATAATATTTAAAAAAAAAATTGGGACAGAATTGACAATCATTAAGAACAATAGTATGGGACTCAAATACAAGTTTCAAGATTCCTAATACTAGAACTGAAACTGATCTTCCATCTCCAACATTCAGGAACCTCTCGCCTTGCTCGAATCTTCTACTGACTTGCAACCCCTGCAATGAATTACAAATATGGTAAGGGCTACAGGTATCTAATACCCAGTCAATTATAGCACAAATAGAGAAATTGCAAGGAGTTATC
The DNA here is from genome assembly GCF_000442705.2 of Elaeis guineensis. Lineage (NCBI taxonomy): Eukaryota > Viridiplantae > Streptophyta > Magnoliopsida > Arecales > Arecaceae > Elaeis > Elaeis guineensis. The sequence continues at coordinate 105,374,904 of NC_025998.2, forward strand.
ATATAAATACCTTGCCCAGCAACAACTTGCTTCTTTCTCTACCTATTCGGATCTAGGAAGGCAATGTACTTAGGACAGTTTCTCTTCCAATGCCCTCGCTTCTTGCAAAAAAAGCATTCAGTTTGACTCTTATCAGGCTTGATCTTTTTGGTCTGGTCCTGCACTGATGTCCCAGCCTGAACTTGCACCTTCTTCACTTTCTTCTTCTTGTTCTTCTTCCCTTTCTCAAAGGGTCGAGAAACCATGGTAGTTTACTTCAGGCTTTATCATTCTATAATGAGTGAGGAATGAAAGATAAGACTTGGACAGTGAGTTCAGTATTGCATCTTTTTTAAGCTGCTCATGCAAGAGAAAGTCAAGCTTGCCCAAACGCTCCATCAGCTCGATCATGTACAATACATGATCAGTGACAGAGGCACCATCCCACATTTTGGCATTGAAGATGGCACAACTAGTCTTGTGCCTCTCTGCATCATCGGGTGTGCCAAAGGCATTCTCCAACACTTAAAGCATGTCCTTTGACTGAGCCATCTCAAATCTGTGTCTGAACTCATTGCTCATGGCAGCCAGCATGATGCAGCGCACTGTAGTCCAGTCACTGAACCACTTCTGGTAAGTGTCTCTGACTGTTCCACATACATTGGCAGCTGGCTCCTCAGGTGCAGGATCCGTTATCACATATAGGATTCATTCATGCTCCAGGACTATCTTCAACTTTCGGTACCAACTATCGAAGTTGGGTCCCACCAAATTTTCATTATCTAACAATGATCGGAGTGATAGAGAAGTGGCCATATCTGCACAAAGGAAAATCATAACATAATTAGTAATTGATTCATTAAACCTAAAGATTTGGACTTTAATCAAAAGATTTCTCCCACTATTTTATTCGAATTGGTAGCCTCTACCTCTAATTCGAGGAATTACTTTAATTCCTTGGTGGGTACTAGAATCCACTTAGACTGCACACAAGCCCAACTTTGGTTGACCAACCAATGTACATCTAAGGGTAGGTTCATAACTAATTATTTCTCTAAATAATTTTTAGTAATTTAAATTTTGCCCCAGTCCCTAATCAGTAGGCTTTGGCCTCCATTGAAAAGGTCTAGTTAGGTCCAACCATTAACATGACCATACTTGGCCCATCTAGCTAATGAATGATTAGGCACAACTTTGATTCACTAACCTAACCATCATTTAGAAAGATGCAGTCAAGAAATCATATTATGAATGACAATTCCATCAGCCGATAAGCACCAGACCTTTGGGCCTCCAATGATTATCTAACTGATGGACCCATTATCATCCACTTAATGGGAGGCTATGATCTAGTTATCACCATAACTATTTTATTTTAAGGACCTAATAATTTTAGAAGATTTAATTGATTTAAAAGAGGAGGTCAGATGAACCAGCTTATCATGATCCTCCCACTGGCTTCACCAAGTCAGCTTAAGGGAGACCATTAAAAGGGCTGGTCTAGGAGTACTTAAATCAGTCACACTGATTTACCTAACTGACATGGGTCAGCTCGAATAGTCAAGTGATTCGATCAAAATATAATTTCACCAAGAGACCAGGTAAGTTCGATTGGTGGGAGGGTCTGCCAAAGCTTACCTTGGACACCATCAGAAATGGCCAGGTAAGTGGGCTGTCAATTAAAAACCACCAGTCTGGTTTACCTTAGACACCAACTGGTTTAATTAGTTTCGATTAGATTAACCTAACAGTTCATGCTAGACCACTTAGCCAAGAATCAAGTCCATTTGGTTCTCGCTAAAGACATGGACTTGACCAACTACAACTATTGTAATTGATTTAGAGAATCTTTAACCTAATCTAAGACAATAATTGATTAGATTTAGTCAATTCTCTAATTAAGTCCATCTTTAATCTAACCTTAGGTCTAACCCAATTAATGAACCTAATTCTCACTAACCCATTAACCCAATGTATTATGGTTTGTGTCTTAGGTTCTTCAATTCACAATCCTAGAACCTAATCAAACAACTTCTTAATTCTCAATTAAGTTTTGGGCTAAGGGTTGGTATTCAGCTTTTAGAAAATAATTTTCATGTTTGTAAAATATTTTTACAACATGGTTCTACCAACCAAGTTGCATGTCTGATTCATAATCAAAATGCAAGTGAAATAAGCATGAAACTACTTCAGATCTAGTCTAAACAAGTTTATATAATTGAAACAATTTTAACTTTAAACTACGTAAATTTTTCAGACAAATATATGATGGTTCTTTACGTGAAAATTATTAACAAAGAGATTTTATTTTATATTTAAATACCTTTTAAATTTAATAAATCATAAATTTAATTTAGATCACATCTAATAAATTTATGATTAAAGATAGATCTACACGAACTAGGACAACCTTTGCACTGTAAGGGGTAAACCTTATAGCAGGACAACCTACAGTTCATGATTGATCTCAAAATTTTAATTTTAGATTAAATAATTAGATTATAAATTATATCTAATCTAAAAAATAATCCAAGCATGTATAAATAATCATGTAATAAACAACTTAGGCTTTGATACCAATTGAAGGAACCAGATCTAGGGTTTCAGGGTTAGATCTTGAAACTTTTTCAAGATCAGACAGCGAAAGACTAAAATAAATCAAAATTTATCTTATAAAATTAAAGAATCCCTAGATCTAAGATTCTATTACATGATTAGTACATGGTATTAAATCAAAAATTAAAATATAAAGAGCAAGAACTACATGTTGATCATATCAACATGTTTCTATACTACATCTAATGTATGTAAAATATAATAGATCAGATCTATTACCTTGTAAGTTAGACGTTCTAACTTTGCTGATCCAGGCTTGAGGATGATGTTATGAGCTGCACATATGTTCGATCTCTAGGAGTCGTCCACACGAGCCCACGAATCACGATCAGAAGTCCTGGTCCAGGAAATCAGCACAGTATGCTAGTACTGTGCTGATTTTTCTTTGATGGTCGATCAGATGCCTTCTTCTTCTTGATTTGGACTCTTCCAAAGATGAGAAGTAGGAGGAGTTTTAGATGTGAGACATTCTCAAAAAACTCACAGATGGAAGAAGAAAAGAGGTGAACTCAGCAACCCTAGAAGAAGACCCTCTTCTTCTCTTTGCTCTAACCCAGATACTTAATTTTGTTTCTATTATATCTCCGCACCCCAACACTCTTTCTCTCTAATTTTTCCATGCCCTAAAGGTCTCTCAATGCTCTATAATCTATAAAAAATTTATGAATAAATTCATCTTAAATAAAGAGATATGAAGAATCCTTATCTAGGTCAAATACCTAGTCAAGAAAAATTCAAATAGGGTAAGACAAGGGGTGCCCAACTCATGGGCGCCCCCTCCTTCTTTTTCTACCATGGACCACCTACAAAGGATGCACAATATGTGCCATAAAAGCCATAAAAATTCTAAAAGATATGAATAAAATCAGTGCCATAAGGAAAGAGTTTTGGTTTCCTAAAATTCTATCTCATAGAATTTGAAATCCAAACTAATTCCTACTTTGACTTGGTCCACAACCACATTCTATGTAAGAGAGAAAGAGTGACAAGCTTTGGGTGTGCGTGAAGGCCTGGGAGAGAAGATTTTGTCACACAAAATAAGAGAGAGTGGGCATGGGGGGCTAAGGTGGCGCAAAGTGGAATCTTAGTCTTACTAGGATTCAATCTATGACTTGTTCAAATTTGGTTTGAGAGAGTGGGCGTGGGGGGCTAAGATGGTGCAAAGTGGAATCCTTGTCTTACTAGGATTCAATCTATGACTTGTTCAAATTTGGTTTCTCAAATCAAATCAAACCAAAACCAAATCAACCCAATTAAAATAGGTCTTAATCCAATTAAGAACCTAATTTAATCATATTAAATTATATTTAAATCTGATTTAATTTTTTAATCAAATTAAAAATTAGGTTGACCCAAGTCCTAATTGGACTAGGATTAGTTTTTTCTTGCACTTGGCTTATCCAATAAACCAATTGGACTTGATCCAATCAAGCCCAAACCAAATTTAATTAAATCATATTCAATTAGACTTAATCTCAATCTATTGGCTTAATCAAATTAAGCCAATTAATAATCGAATTGCTAATCGATCCTCCTGCAACACTTGCACTAGGTTAAATGTCAATCGTATTGATCGTTTAATCCTAAAATGATTCTTCATCGTTGATCAACCATCCGATCAGATCGTGAACTCTAATGTATGTGACCTCATAGGTCTGAACCTAAATCAGTAGCACAGAAATAAATTTTTGTACCAATCGAAGTGACCATCTAGCAATGGTACCCGACGGTCGGATAGGTCGAATGTGTAGAACAACATCTTTAGAACCCATGCAGATATAGTTTCTATATAATTCATCCACTTGACCAAAATGCTTATAGGACACCTCAGAGTTTCACTATCAACTCTGATCAGGTTGTCCACATTGTATTTTAAAATATCAAATCCATCTTATGGATTACCCTGGCAAAGATTTTGCTAAATTGAAATACAGCAACTCATTCTTCTCCAACTCTTGAAGTGGTCAATCCCATCTTGATCACACTCTGAATTTGCAAGTACTTGACTATGCCCAGAAGCCTTCTGTCATTGAATTAAAAATTCAGTTAGTCTAGTACCAAAATACAGTGAGTTGCTTGCAAGTCACTGAGGCGATCTCAGGTCTAAGGGACACTTATACCTATATCCCATCAGAGACATTCTCGATAGTAGAATGCTCTAGAGTTGATCACGTTCAATGATGATGTACCCTTACATCTTATCTGTATGCCATACCAGTGTCTCCACACTCCTTGGTTAAGAGGACAACCAACTCATATGGCCTACAATGACTTATGCTCGATAGAAGCTGTCGTCCTTATTAACAGCCTATCATTTTATCGTGAACAATTTTAAGGACTAATCGATAAATCTTTTCTTTATCGATCCTAAATAGTCCTAAGTACTTCATCACAACAACGGAGTTCATTAGAAGATGAAAACTTGTGATGAAAATATTAAAAATATATTTTATTTATTAACAAATCATTTACAATACAAGATTGCTCAACCGTCAATAGGTTGACGGTTGACTTTTGGGACATATTTTCCAACACTAATATCTTCTAAAAAGTTTAATTTTAAAAACAAATTAGATTTTTTTTTTAAAATAAATAATTTTAAAAAAAATATAAAATTAGAGCATATTTTTAAAAAATAGATGTTGATTTAATTGAGCAATTTAAGTACCAAAATAATAAAAAAAATTTGAGAAATTTAATGCATATTTTTTTAAAAATTTTTTAGATAAAAATTGGAATGAAAATCAAATCAAAATATTCTAAAAAATAATTTTTATTACCTTTGATGCATGGTGGACCGACTGCTTGGTCCATAGAGTCGATGGTGCGGTCCATAGGAATGGTTTCACGGTGCATGATGCGGCTCATAGGCGAGGTGGAAGGTTTTGTGCGATCTAAAGGCTGGAAATTGATTTGGAAGTTGATCCAATGGCTAACATCATTCCTAACTTTGAATAGGATTTCTGGGCATGATCTGATGGCTCAGATTCGATCCAATGCGAGATCCAATTGCTGGTATTCATCTCGTTTGTGTTAAGGAGATAAAAGTGCGATCCAATGGCCAGAAACTCATCAAGAGCCTGATCGGATGGTCAGCATCATTTTCGATCATAAGAAGGATTTAAACAGTGGTTTTTGGGTAGATTTGGATGGTCCAAGTGAGATCCAACGGCCAAAATTCAATTATACAAGTATAATACAATTTCTATGGATTTTAGGACTCCTTTTGCTATCAGAAAAAGATGAAAAATTCACCTATAAATAAGGGGTCCGAAAATAAATCTAGAAAAAGAAAAAATCAGTAGAAAGTCAATAAAAATAGAAAAAAAAAATTAGATAAATTTAGAGACCCTAGGAGAAGAAGAAGAAAAGTCGGTTCACTCTACTGAGTATGAAGAAAGAAGGAGAGGCCATCAACCGTCTTCCCGATGAGGCTGGACTGATCAACTTTAGATTCTTATTATAGTTTTATTTTATTTTATTATTTTTTTAAAATTTTTTACACTTGAATTTCAACTTTCAATTATTGTAAAATTTATTTTATTGCACTATAAATTTTTGTCTTTTATTTTTATTGTAAGTAGATGCAAGGATCTAGTTAGTAGATCTTAGTATCAATTTATTTTATGCTCTTTAAATCTAAATAATAGATCTTAGCACCCAATTTATTTTTCATACTTTTAATTTTTATTTTTCGACTTAAATTACTTTCTTCAAAATTTTATTTTATTTTATAAAATTAAAGATTTCAAATCAAAATTTTATCTTCTCTATGGATTCGATCTGACTTACTACTTTCTACATATTTTTAATTTTTATTGAAGTTAGAATTAGATTGATAATCTCGATGTCCTAATGATAACATCGCTATCATATCACGCACACGAGAAGTGTTTTTGGCATCCGATACATTTCCAGATAAGTCTGGAAAAATTCTAAAAAAAATATCCATAAAAAACTTGATTAAAAATGAAACATTATTAGATAAAAGATGTTCCATTTTAAATGAGTTTAATCTATAGAAATACTCTCTGAAATGGGGAGAGATGTGATGCTTCAATGCACACACGTGAGAGATCCTTCTTCTTTCCAATTTTTCTCCACCCGATATTATCCAAAAAAATTCCATCTCATGCTTTAAGATGTGCACCAAAAGATGGAGGGTGATATGGGCTACCACATGCATCTGAATCCCAAGCCGGATGCACTCCTCCTTCTGCTCACGCCAACACGTGCACACAAATAATTTTTTATGCCAAGAGTCCTCCATAATTTGGACTCTTCATATATGGCATTTACTTGGGATATGATGCCTCATTTTGGATTGCTTCTAGGTGGCACAACCAGACCCAAATGCCCACCAAATTGGGCTAGCTAATCTACAAGGGATGAGATCAAATTGATCTCCCAAGGAGCTAGGGTTTTCACACATGTTAGTATGCTTACCGGGAATGCTAATTGAATCCAAAATTTCAATCAACCTTATTAAAAAGGTCTTTGGCTAATTTTTTTATGTGTATAATCCATTGAGTTTCACATCTAGCTAGTAGTAGGTCTGGATGCAGGTTGATCAAATTTGATTAGATTTCAATCTAGCGGATTTAAGTCCAATCGAGCTGACCTGAGTTTAACAATTAGAATCTTTTCTAATTAGTGATTAAATTAAATTCTTTAATTTAATCAAACTTACAAGTCAAGATTAACATCTAGCAATGTATTATGATACTCAAAAGATATGAAATTTGATAGAAATATCAAGTATACCCTTCAGTGGTAAGTTACCTAGCAGTTCAATCCTTCGATCATCTCTGCATTCAAATATATTCATGAGTATGGAATTATGTCAAACTCAAACACATATTCATATCGATTCTTGATTAACCAATGATGACTCTGATGATGAAACATTAGAAATTTTTCTAATCTCCTTTCTGCTTTTGCTTAAAAATTTTTTTTTGAGTCATCTAGAGATGAGAATACATAGGATGTGATCTCCTCTTACTAAGAGTGATCGATTCTATGTTGACCTACTTATAACCTTTATACACACTCTACCATATTTAGAATATCCCGTACATGTCTTAATGCCATACCTGGATATGAATCAAAATATGGGTTCATGTGCATAAGATTTCATGATGATCTCAGGTCTAAGATCACTTGCACAACTCTCACTTAGAGAACCATCTGACATGCAAGTAAGACTTTCATAAGATGTTCTCTTTCATCGAGTCAATTTAGTAGACTCATTTCTAAATGAACACCTACATCCTTGTATTAGTGTCCTATACATAAGTGGCTAGTGAGATTTACCATCCTCTCCATCGAGCATACATAGGATGTGCCAGTCTATCTGAAATATTGATCCCTGACTTAATGCTCCTATGACTAGAAATATTTAAGATTAGAGTTTTAGAATTTTAGATCTCACTAGCATGACCCATTCATGTCTCCTAAAACTATTGCCCTAATCTTTGGGGTTCATCATAATCCTAGACAAAATAAGATGCAGCTAAAATAATGAATCAATATCTTATTTTATTATCAAATAATAAATATCATTACATTAGTTAAAAAATTATAAAAAAAAATTTCATCACAATACACTTGCGATTGGCTTATAGGGCACTCTTCTTTCAATCTCCCATTTGCACTAAAGCCAATCGCCTTTGTATTTCAATCCTATACAATCAAAATGGTGATCAAATAGCTATTATTTTATGATCTTAGTGAATGGGTCTGCTATATTATTCTTTGTTTCAACTCATTTAAGGATAACATCTTATCTCTCTATAATTTCTCGAATGAGATGGAAGTGTCTGAGGATGTACTTGGATCTTTGATGAGACCTATTGGTGCAAAAATCCACCTACGTCAGAGAAGCTGGAGTCGAGGGAATCGCGGTCACCGTCGGGACCTGCAAAAGAAGTCTAAATCGGAGTTGGGGTTGCTCTGGCAAGACCCTCCGATGCTCAAGTCAGTTCTCTGCCTCAACAAGAATGGAGTGCTCGAACGAAAATTTTAGCAGAGTTTTAGGATAGAAATTAGAGCTTAGAGAATAACATATCTGGGGTCTCCCTTTTATAGGCGGAGGGGGAAATAGACTGATAGCGATGTTTGCAACCATCTGGCAGTGGGCTGCCTAGGGTCAGGAGGAGTTTGTTGCCAAGAGTAGTGGAGTGGAATCATGGCCGTCACCGGGACACGCCATGTGGAGTCTGTTGCGGGGAGTGGAGTGGCATCCGTTGTCGTGACTTGCCAGAGGGTGGAGGAACCATGCAGTATCCGTCGCAGGAAGTGGAGTAGAATCATGGCCATTATTGTGGTCTGCCAGGGAGTGATGGAGCCGCATGGAATTCATCGCAGGAAGTGGAGCAGAGTCGTGGCCGTTATTGCAGTCTGCCAGGGAGTGATGGAGCCGTACAGAATCTGTTGTAGGAAGTGGAGCAGAGTCGTGGCCGTTACTGCAGCCTGCCAGGGGGTCCAGGCTTGTCGGTCGAAGTTCGATTGGAGTCCGATCTCCGTAGAAGCCCGGATGGGGATCATTTATCGAGGAGTCTCGGCCAAGGCCTGTCTGCAATAGAAATCTGAAAGGAATTCATTCATAATGGAAGCTTGGGTGAAGGCTTATAGTGAGAATCCGGCCCGGACCGCTCGTGGTAGAAATTTGAAGTAGATCGTTTGCAGTGAAAACTCGGAGTGAGTCGCTCGCCGTAGGAGCTCAGAGTCCGGCTCTCGTAGGAGTCCAGACGAAGTCTTCCTGCAGTCGAAGTCAGAGACGAAGTCTGGCTCTCGTAGGAGTCCGGACGAAGTCTACCTGCACTTGAAGTTGGGGGTGAAGTCCGGCTCCCGTAGGAGTCCGGATGAAGTTTACCTGCAATTGAAGTTGGAGCGAAGTCTGGCTCCCATAGGAGTCCGGGTGAAGTCTACCTGTAATTGAAGTCGGGGCGAAGTCCGGTTCCCGTAGGAGTCCAGACGAAGTCTTCCTGCAGCCGGAGTCGGGGATGAAGTCCGACTCCCGTAGGAGTCCGGGTGGAGTCTACCTGCAATTGAAGTTGGGGGTGAAGTCCGACTGCCGTAGGAGTCCAGACGAAGTCTACCTGTAATTGAAGTCGGGGCGAAATCCAGCTCCCGTAGGAGTCTGGGTGAAGTCTACCTGTAATTGAAGTCGGGGCGAAGTCTGGCTCCCATAGGAATCCGGACAAAGTCTACCTGTAATTGAAGTCGGGGGGAAGTCCGGCTCCCGTAGGAGTCCGGATGAAGTCTTCCTGCAGCCAGAGTTGGGGATGAAGTCCGGCTCCCGTAGGAGTCCGGGCGGAGTCTACCTGTAATTGAAGTTGGGGGTGAAGTCTGGCTCCCGTAGGAGTCCGGGCGAAGTCTTCCTGCAGCCGGAGTCGGGGATGAAGTCCGACTCCCGTAGGAGTCCGGGTGGAGTCTACCTGCAATTGAAGTTGGGGGCAAAGTTTGGCTCCCGTAGGAGTCCGGGCGAAGTCTTCCTGTAGCCAGAGTCGGGGACGAAGTCCGGCTCCCGTAGGAGTCCGGGCGGAGTCTACCTGCAATTGAAGTTGGGGGCGAAGTCCGGCTCCCGTAGGAGTCTGGGCGAAGTCTAGCTATAATTGAAGTCGGGGCGAAGTCTGGCTCCTGTAGGAGTCGGAACGAAGTCTTCCTGCAGTCGGAGTCGGGGATGAAGTCCGGCTCCCGTAGGAGTTCGGGAGGAGTCTACCTGCAATTGAAGTTGGGGGCGAAATCTGGCTCCCGTAGGAGTCCGAGCGAAGTCTAGAAGATGGCCGATCATCGTGAAAACTTTGGTGGAGTCTGTCCGTCATGAAGAATTCGGTCGACGCTGGTGGGGGCCTATCCGTCGGCAAAACTTGGGAGTGTTGCGGAGGCTCGGCTACCAGAGAAGTTTGGAGAGATGTAGTCAGAGGTCGGAAGTCGGTAGGATCCCCGGAGGGTCATTTCTGTCACGAACTTCGGCTGGAGAGTATTTTATACCCAACACCAGTCCCCCTACTTTCGAGTTCGAGTTTCGAATGAAGGAAGTACAGAGAAATTTTTACGGCCGAAGTTATCCCCTTGAATCCTATGCACGATCGCCCTCAGATATTCTGGCATTAAATGCGCGTGTGCTGGAGTCTTTTCAAATCGGGGCGATCCGAAGGGACCTTTCGGAATTCCCGCTGGTATGTTGGCCTAGGAACGGTGCAGTAATGGCTCTGTCAGCTGTCAACCACTTTTAGCCACCTGCGGTGGCGAGTGGGACACGTGGCGAGCGTGGGTCGGCCTGGGGAGATCCACGATCATTATAGCACCGGATCTCAGGGTCTATTTAAACCCGCCTTTCCGCCTTCAGGAGTCTCATTCTGCCTGAGAGTTTTGTGTCTGCCTTCTCTCCGAGAGCTCTGACCCTCTTTGGCGTCCACCTTGGCCCTAAGCATTCTTCCAGTCATCCCTATCCTCGCCCCTCTGCATCCTTCGGAGCGATCTAGGTTAGTCCCGGAACCTTCATTTTTCTTCTAGCCATTTAGGAGCCTTTTCTCCTCCATTTTTCTTCTGCCGCATTCCTCTGATTTGGTCCCCTGTAAACCATTCACCCCTTGTCTTGCCTGATTTCTCTAGGATCTTTAGGATCTTTGTTTGAAATGTCCTCTAGCACCTCCGCCTCTAGTGGTTCCGGGAGTTCGTCCGCCTCAGCCCCCCAGAGCCCCCACACTGTAGACGAACCCACATCTAGGGCTGGGCCTCGCCCAGTTTTTGCACCGAGTGCCATTTCTTGTTCTCTGACTCCGGACAAACTTCTACTGATAAGGGTTCAGTATGGAGTTCCTCCGGAGTATGATCTGGAGCTTCCTGGTCCCTCTGATCGGGCTAGCACCCCCCTACCCGGTCGTTTCTGCCTGTATCAGGAGGCCTTCCATGCCGGACTCCGACTTTCGCTTCCGTCCTTCGTCGTCACCCTTTTCCATTTCTTAGATATTTCTTTAGCTTCAGTTGTGCTGAATTCCTTTAGGTTTTTGATAGGGTTCCTCTCCCTTTGCCACGTAGTCGAAGTTCAGCCATCCCTTTCTTTGTTTAGGCATTTCTACACCTTCAAGCGTCACCCCTCGGCAAAGGACTGGTGGTATTTCTTCCCTCAGTTTGGCAAGAAGGGGTTGCTGAAAGGTGCTCCCTCTTCAATTCATAACTGGAAGGGGAAGTACCTCTTTGTCCATTGCCCGACCTTGAGGCTGGGATTGCCCCCTTGGGGCTCCCTGAGGTACTCTATCCGTCGGGCCCCTAGCCTAGGGGAGGACGACCTTCAGGCCACCCGAAGGCTTCTTGGTTATTCGGCTCCTTCCCTTTCCAACCTTCTGAAGGAGCAGTTTTTGTTCAACATCGGCCTGAGTCCTCTGGATCCTGCGAGTATCCCATCTTTCCTTTCCTCTTTTTTTCTGCTCTTCTCTTCTCTTTTCTTTTCTTTTTTTTTTTTTTTTGCATGCCACTTCTTCCTTTTTTACCCTGTCACTAATTTTTTCTTCTTTTTCTCTTTTTTTTTTTTTTTTAGGGATGGACGTCAAAGCAGCACGGATGCTCGCCAGGGGTCTCAAGGCCCACAAAAGAAATGGCACTGCAGCCTCCGGATCGGCAAAGAAGGCCAGAACGGAGGAGACGAGCTCGGCCACGCCTGTCCAAGCGGCCTTCGCAGTTGACGTTCCTTCGGATGCCAAACCTCTGGCTCCCTGGGCCTCTTCCAGGAGTGCCCCCACTGAGGCTCCCATTCTGCGGAGGCACTCGGGGTCAAGAGGGGGAGGAGAAGAAAGTCGGTGGCCTGCAGGGTGAGTAGCCGTCGGGCCGCCATCGAAGAGTCTCACGGTTCCGAAGAAGAGCTGCGGGAGAATCCCTTCAATGACAAAAACTTGATAATGCGGCTGATTGACGGCTGCATCCTACCCGAGGTCGTCCAGAGGATTGATTGCGCCGATCTCGAACAGCGGGTTTGGGACTCCCTAGGGTCCTTTCTCGAGGTAAACAGATTCACCTTCCCCCTTCTCCTCGCTCCTTCGTTTAATTAGTTTCTCAACCTTCATTCTGACCTCCTAGCCGCCCTTGCAAATCGGGCACCAGCTCCTCGCCAATATCGAGGTGACAAATCGGGTGAGGAGGGATGTAATCCAGGCGGAGGAGAGTCGCCGGACTGAAGTCGATCACCTCAAAGAAAAGGCAGCTGAGGTAGTCACCCTCCAAGAGGCCTTGGAGAAAGAAAAGTAGGCCCTAGAGAAAGAGAAGCAGACCTCGGAGGAGACGGTGAGGAAGGCGGAGGTTGAGGTCGCAAATTTGGGGGAACAGATCCTGGTCCTGGTCTCGAAGGCCAGGGTTCTAGCGGTGGAGGAGTTCAAGGCCTCTACAGAGATGAGGGACCTGAACGTCAAGTTCGGCCAAGAAGCATTCATCAAAAGATTCGAGCTCTGCCAGGAGAAGGTGGTCAGGAAATTTCCCGAGCTCGATCTCAGCTTCTTGGGTGAGGCATCTGAAGATGAAGCCAGTCCCTCTCCCACTGCTACTGCCACCGCAGCCCCCCTTCCAGGGACACCGAGCTCCCCAACTCCTATTTCAGAGGTCTGAGACCTCTGACTTTGTATTTTTCTTTTATTGAAATTTTTCTTTTCCCTCTTGTCTTTAAGAAATATTCAATCAATAAAATTGGGTTTCTCTTTTTGGAGGGCTTCTCCACCTTGCTTCCCCTTTTTTTTTGTTTTGCTTTATGCAATGAGATGCGCCTTGATGCTTTTGTCTCCCGATGGCAGTGTCCTGCCGAAGCGCTCCCCCTACCACAGGGGATTTTACTGAAGTTCGCGATCCAACGTCTGAAGAAGGTTCACCATTTAACAAGAAGGTCGAAAGAGATGGATGGCGAGCTTTGCAGGTTGAGGGAGAGCCACTCTGAAGCTACCGCAGAGGCCACCCGCTTTCGAAACCTCCACGTGAAGGGGATCATGGAGTACAGCCGGAGGAAAGCGAACTTCGAGAAGGAGCTTGAGGAACACAAGAAGTGCGCCAGCGATCGATCTTGAGCTCAAGCTGCCAGGATCAGTTCTCTCAGAGTGGAGCTGTCGGCTGCACAGGAGAGGATTAGCCAGTTGGAAGGAAGCTCATCCCGGCTTTCGACTCAGGCCGACAGCGATCGAGAATGGTTGAAGAAGGTCTCCGACCTTCAGCAACAGCTCCAAGATGCCGAGGTGAGCTATGACGCATACCAGGCCGGCTGGTGCAGGCAGGTGGATGAATACAAGGGGAAGCTCAGGATGGCGACCGACGAGGTTGCCCGCCTTCAAAGGCGGCTAGCCGAGGGGGCTCAGTTTGCTCCCGTTCAGGATTTCGATGAACTCCAATCCCTGAGAAGGACCATAGAAGAGCTATCCGTCACCCTTGGGGAGGGTAAGGCTGAACTGTAGCAATTGAAGATCCAGCTAGTGCACGAGTAGCGGGCAGTCAAGGATGCGGAGGCAGAATCTGAGGTCCTGAGAAAGAGGCATCGAGAGGCGGAGAACGAAAACCAGTGACTTCATCGGAGATATATGGAGATGATAATGAGAGAGAAGGAATTGGAAGGAGAAGTCGAAAGCTTAAGAAACTCCCTGATGAGGGTCGAAGCCGAAAGTTTGAAGTCGGGATAAGTCGGGCCCCCTTAGGGCTCTTTTTATCTTTCATCCTCCTATGTGTCTTCTTTTGCCGCTTGTTTGTTTGTCGGCGTTGTTGCCTTTCTTTTTCTTTTTGATGCCGATGTTGTCAGGAGGTTCTTGGGTGTCACCGCATCGGCTTGCTTTTCTTGTCATCTTTCTTCTTCAGCCTCAAGGGCTCTGTAATGCACATTTTGCCAATGAAAGGAAAAGGTTTTTGTTACCTCTTTTACTCATGTGTCGAATTATCATTTGCCGAGCTTCCTTCGGCTTTTGCATTATCCGATATCGATGCCGTTCGAAAGTACTCGATCACCATCGCATTGATCCATCCTTCTGTTTATGGCCGCTGATTTGTCTGGGACCACTCGGGTTTGACACCTCCTTTTAGAGTTCAAGCTGGGAGGTCCGGGCTTATCATCGCCCTGAGGAAGCCGCCTTATCTCTGGCTCATGTTGAGAGCTTTCTTGAAGGTCAGGAATTTTGATAAGAACCCCAATCCTTGCTGAGACGAGATTCCTTGCATCTTTGATGCAATTTATTTTTTATTCATCGCTGATGCAGTCCGTCACTTTCCTTTTTAACTCCCCTCCCCTTTTTCTTTTTCTTTTTCTTTTTCTGAGTGAGGATTTTCCCTCTGCTCTTGGTGGGGTCGCGGGAGCATGAAGGGGTCGTTGGGAAGGTTCCCTTCTTCATATCTGGTCTTAAATGACCAGATCTTGACTGGCGTCAGGACGGGGTTCTTCTCCTATTTCTGACATAATCGATTTTAGCTCAGGTTAGGATGAGGTCCTCCTCTTATCGCTAACAGGGCTATGGGGGCGCATATGGGCGCTGCGGGGCCTCTCCCCCCATCCGGTCTGAGTGTAACCGGACCTTCGACTTTGCTCATGTTAGGGCGAGGTTCTCCTCCTATCCCTAACATGGCTGTGGGGGCACATGTGGGCGTTGCAGGGCCTCTCCCCTCATCTGGTCTAAGGAGAACCGAGCCTTCGACTTTGCTCATGTTACGGTGAGGTTCTCCTCCTGTCCCTAACATGGCTGTGGGGGCACATGTGGGCGTTGCAGGGCCTCTCCCCCCATCCGGTCTAAGGAGAATCGGGCCTTCGACTTTGCTCATGTTAGGGTGAGGTTCTCCTCCTGACCCTAACATGGCTGTGGGGGCACATATGGGCACTGTTTGGCCTCTCCCCCCATCCGATCTAAAGGTAATCGGGCCTTCGACTTTGCTCATATTAGGGCGAGGTTCTCCTCCTTTCCCTAACATGGCTGTGGGGGCACATATGGGCACTGTTTGGCCTCTCCCCTCATCTGGTTTAAGGGTAACCGGGCCTTCGACTTTGCCCATATTAGGGTTTATTTTTGTTGTCCGAAGGGGTCGTCCCCTGTCGTTACAAGTCCATGCCAAAAAGAAAAAGATGTGCAGATCTGAAAGGAATCTTAATTTAAAGTAGAGTCGTTCGTTATACATTTATAAATTTTCAAACCCTAGTGCTGTGGAAGGTCTGCTTCCTATCAAGGTCCTCTAGAGACAGAGTTGATGATCCCGATTGGAGGCCGATCTCTGGACTGCTCTTCCCTCCTTGGCGGCTCAGGCTACGGCAAGGCCCTTGGCCAATCTTCTCTACCCTCAGGCCGGCATCGAATGAACCTATCAAGTCGACCTCATCGGATGAGCTCCTCGATCTCATCTCGAAGCTGGATGCATTCCTCCGTGTCGTGGTCGTAGTCGCGATGGTAGAGGCAGAACTTTTTAGGATTGCATTTTCTGGGGTGCGTGCGCATCCTCTCTGGCCTTAGGAGCTGCTCTCTGACTTCCATCAGCACCTGGGTTTTCGATGCGTTGAGGGGGGCATAGCTGCGGAATCTTCCTAGGGGAGAGCCCCGTCGAGCCCGACGCTCCGGGCTTCCCTGCCTGCATGCTCGGGGAGGAGTTCGAGAATGTGGCTGAGCTTCTCTCGACCCTTTTTTAACTGCGGGCTTAGTTGAGTCTCCCACCTGCTGCTCTCTCACAGTCTCCTCATCCTTCATTTTGAAGGCTTCTTTCGTTCGGGCGTACCCTTCGGCCTGAGCCAATAGGTCAGCAAAATCCCTAGGATACTTCTTTTTCAGGGAGAATAAAAGGCCATTCTTCTGAAGGCCGCCTTTCAGGGCGGCCATCGCTACCGACTGGTCCAAGTTTTGGAGCTCCAACACGGCGACATTGAAATGGTTGATGTAGGCCCGAATGGACTCCCCCTCCCTCTGCTTGATGTTGATGAGGGACTCCGAACCCTTCCGGGGATGCCGGCTACTAACAAAATGAGCCACAAACTGGTGGCTCATCTGATCAAAGAAAAAGATGGTACCCGACTTCAGTGTCGAGTACCAATTTCTCATCGCTCCCTTCAAGGTGGATGGGAAGGCTCGGCATAGAATGGCATCGGGTGCGCCATGAAGCAGCATCATTGTCCGGAAGGCCTCTAGGTGGTCAACTGGGTCCGAAGTCCCGTCGTAGCTTTCAAATTGAGGGAGTTTGAAGTTCGACGGGATCGGTTCCTGCATGATCATTTGGAAAAAGGGAGGGTTAGTACAAATATCCTCACCATAAGCAAGGGGAGCGTGGTGGAGTTCTTCAATCCATCGGTTCATCTCCTGGAGCCTCCGGTCCAGGAAATCCTCTTGACTATGGGTCTCAAGGGTCTTCTGGCAGAATGGAGGTAGAGATCTTCCAGGGGTGGAATCGTGATCTGACTAAGGGCTCTCCACCCTCGGATTCATCTTTTCGGGAAAGACAGGGCAGCTGGCCCAAGTGGCCCATCCTACCATCGAATTTTGGTGTTCTGGTGATGCTCTCTCCAGTCGCACTGATGCCTGCGACTGCTGCTGCTGTTGTATGGCCTGCACAGCTTCAGTGAGGCCTCTGACCTGCTGCACCAGTAGGTTGAATTGCTCCGCGCCAACCGCCGTCACCGGAGGAGGAGGAGGAGGTTGGAAAACTGGAGGTGAGGCCGAAGCTTGAGATCTGACAGCGGAGGCCATTGATCACCGCGTGGATGCTTTGCAGGGAGGCATCGGGCGAAGACCTAGTGGGGGAAGGAGGAGTGGACGTCGGAAAAGATGATCGGAGGCGGTCCCGTTGAGCACTCCTTTAAGAACAAGGGTACTGCGAAGACACAGGGCCCTTCCTCTAGCGCCAATCTTGTTGGTGCAAAAATTCGCCTGCGTCAGAGAAGCTGGAGTCGAGGGAATCACGGTCGCCATCGGGACCTGCAAAAGAAGTCTAAATCGGAGTTGGGGTTGCTCTGGCAAGATCCTCCGATACTCAAGTCAGTTCTCTGCCTCAACAAGAATGGAGTGCTCGAACGGAAATTTTAGCAGAGTTTTGGGATAAAAATTAGAGCTTAGAGAATAACGTATCTGGGATCCCTCTTTTATAGGCAGAGGGGGCAATAGACTGATAGCGATGTTTGCAACCGTATGGCAGTGGGCTGCCCAGGGTCAGGAGGAGTTTGTTGCGAAGAGTAGTGGAGTGGAATCGTGGTCGTCACCGAGACACGCCACGTGGAGTCTGTTGCAGGGAGTGGAGCGGCATCCGTTGTCGCGACTTGCCAGAGGGTGGAGGAACCACGCAGTATCCGTCAGAATCCATCGCACGGAAGTGGAGCAGAGTCGTGGCCGTTATTACGGCCTACCAGAGAGTGATGGAGCCGCACGGAATCTATTGCAGGAAGTGGAGCAGAGTCGTGGCCGTTACTGCGGGCTGCCAGGGGGTCCAGGCCTGTCAGTCGACGTTCGGTTGGAGTCCGATCTCCGTAGAAGCCCGGATGGGGACATTTGTCGAGGAGTCTTGGCCAAGGCCTGTCTGCAATAGAAATCCGAAAAGAATTCATCCATAATGGAAGCTTGGGTGAAGGCTTACGGTGGGAATCCGGCCTGGACCCCCCGTGGTAGAAATTTGAAGTAGACCGTTTGTAGCGAAAACTCGGAGTGAGTCGCTCGCGGTAGAAGCTCGGAGTCCGGCTCCCGTAGGAGTCCGGACGAAGTCTTCCTGCAGTCGAAGTCAGGGATGAAGTCCAGCTCTCGTAGGAGTCCGGACGAAGTCTACCTGCAATTGAAGTTGGGGGTGAAGTCTACCTGTAATTGAAGTCGGGGCGAAGTCAGGCTCCCGTAGGAGTCCGGACGAAGTCTTCCTACAGCCGGAGTCGGGAATGAAGTCCGGCTCCCGTAGGAGTCCGGACGGAGTCTACCTGCAATTGAAGTCGGAGCGAAGTCCGGCTCCCGTAGGAGTCTGGGCGAAGTCTACCTGTAATTGAAGTCGGGGCGAAGTCAGGCTCCCGTAGGAGTCCGGACGAAGTCTTCCTACAGCTGGAGTCGGGAATGAAGTCCGGCTCCCGTAGGAGTCCGGACGGAGTCTACCTGTAATTGAAGTTGGGGGTGAAGTCCGACTGACGTAGGGGTCCGGACGAAGTCTACCTATAATTGAAGTCGGGGTGAAATCCGGCTCCCGTAGGAGTTCGGGCGAAGTCTACCTGTAATTGAAGTCGGGGCGAAGTCCGGCTCCCGTAGGAGTCCGGACGAAGTATACCTGTAATTGAAGTCGGGGCGAAGTCCGGCTCCCGTAGGAGTCCGGAAGAAGTCTTTCTGCAGCTGGAGTCAGGGACGAAGTCCGGCTCCCGTAGGAGTCTGGGCGGAGTCTACCTGCAATTGAAGTTGGGGGCGAAGTCCGGCTCCCGTAGGAGTCCGGGCGAAGTCTTCCTGCAGC
Source organism: Elaeis guineensis (assembly GCF_000442705.2). NCBI lineage: Eukaryota > Viridiplantae > Streptophyta > Magnoliopsida > Arecales > Arecaceae > Elaeis > Elaeis guineensis. The sequence continues at coordinate 105,393,900 of NC_025998.2, forward strand.
CGGAGTCGGGGATGAAGTCCGGCTCCCGTAAGAGTCCGGGCGGAGTCTACTTGCAATTGAAGTTGGGGGCGAAGTCCGGCTCCTGTAGGAGTCCGGGCGAAGTCTTCCTGCAGTTGGAGTCAGGGATGAAGTCCGGCTCCCATAGGAGTCTGGGCGGAGTCTACCTGCAATTGAAGTTAGGGGCGAAGTCCGGCTCCCGTAGGAGTCCGGGTGAAGTCTAGCTGTAATTGAAGTCGGGGCAAAGTCCGGCTCCCGTAGGAGTCTGGACGAAGTCTTCCTGCAGCCGGAGTCGGGGACGAAGTCCGGCTCCCGTAGGAGTCCAGGCGGAGTCTACCTGCAATTGAAGTTGGGGGCGAAGTCTGGCTCCCGTAGGAGTCCGGACGAAGTCTAGAAGATGGTCGATCATCATGGAAACTTGGGTGGAGTCTGTCCGTCGCGAAGAATCCGATCGACGCTGGTGGGGGCCTATCCGTCGGCAAAACTTGAGAGTGTTGCGGAGGCTCGGCCGCCAGAAAGGTTTGGAGAGATGTAGTCGGAGGTCGGTAGGATCTCCGGAGGGTCATTCCTGTCACGAACTTCGGCTGGGGGGTATTTTATACCCAACAAGACCTAGATTTTTTAGCTTGAATAACGGCCTCAGTGTTATCACAATAGAGTGGCACCGATCTTTTAATCTCAAGAATGACTCCTAATTTCATGATGAACTTCTTCATCTAGATAGCTTCCTTAGTGATTTCATTAGCAGTGATGTACTCTACCTCAGTGGTTGAGTCAGCTACTGTCTACTATTTGAAACTCTTCCAACTCAGTATTGTTGGGAAATATATCCCAGAAGCCAATCATCAACCTGTTGATGGTTGAGCAACCTTGTATTGTAATTGATTTGTTAATAAATAAAATATATTTTTGGTATTTTCATCACAAGTTTTCATCTTCTAATGAACTCCGTTGTTATGATGAAGTCCTTAGGACTATTTAGATTCGATGAAGAGAGAATTTATCGATTAGTCCTTAAAACAGTTCACGACCAAATGATAGGCTGTTAATAAGGACGACAGCTTCTATTGAGCATAGGTCGCTGTAGGCCATATGGGTTGGTTGTTCTCTTAACCAAAGAGTGTGGAGACACTGGTATGGCATATAAGTGAGATGTACTGGTACATCATCATGGAACATAACCAACTCCAGAATATTCTACTGTCGAGAATGTCTCTGACGGGATATAGGTATAAGTGTCCCTTAGACCTGAGATCGTCTCAGTGACTTGCAAGCAACTCACTGTGCTTTGGTACTGGACTAACTGAATTTTTAATTCAGGGACGGAAGGCTTCTGGGCACAGTCAAGTACTTGCAAAGTTAGAGTGTGATCGAGATGGGATTGACCACTCCAAGAGTTGGAGAAGAATGAGTCGCTGTATTTCAATTTAGCAAAACTTTGACCAGGGTAATCCATCAGATGGATTTGATATTTTGAAATACAATGTGGATAATCTGATCAGAGTTGACAGTTGAACTCTGAGGTGTCCTATGATCATTTTGGTCAAGGAGATGAATTATATGTAAACTATATCCGCATGGGTTCTAAGGATGTTGTTCTACACATTCGACCTATCCGGTCGTCGGGTACCGTTGCTAGATGGTCATTTTGATTGGTATAAAAATTTATTCTTATGCTACCGACTTAGGTTCGGACCAATGAGGTCACACACATTAGAGTTCATGATTTGATCAGATGGTTGATCAACGATTAAGAATCGTTCTAGGGTTAAATGATCAATACGATTGACATTTAACCCAGTGCAAGTGTTGCAGGAGGATCGATTAGCAATTTGATTGCTAATTGGCTTAATTTGATTAAACCAATGTGCTGAGATTAAGTTTAATTAAATATAATTTAATTAGATTTAGTTTGGGCTTGATTGGATCAAGTCCAATTGGTTTATTGGATAAGCCAAGTGCAACGAAAAACTAGTCCTAGTTCAACTAAGACTTGGGTCAATCTAATTTCTAATTTGATTAGAAAATTAAATCAGATTTAAATATAATTTAATCTGATTAAATTAGGTTCTTAATTGGGTTAAAACTTATTTTAATTGGGTTGATCTAATTTTGATTTGATTTGGTTTGAGAAATCAAATTAAAATAAGTCATAAGATAGAATCCTAGTAAGACTAGGATTCCACCTTGCACCACATAAGCCTTCCCCATGCCCTCTCTCTCATCCAACGCCAATCTCCTCTTATTTTGTGTGACAAAAGCCCTCTCCCAGGTCTCTCCCACGTTCACAAAAGGTCTCCTCTCTTCTTTCTTACATGGAAGGTGGTTTGGATCAAATCAAAAAGGAATAAGTTTGGATTTCGAATTCTATGAGATAGAGTTTTAGAAATTCAAAACTCTTTCAATTTTGCACCGAATCTATCCAAATTTCTTTTAGAATTTTCATGGCTTTTAGGGTATATATTATGCATCCTTTGCTAGTGATCCATGCACAAAAATAAGGAGGAGGTTCTCAAGAGTTGGGCGCCCCTTAACTTGCCATGTTTGGATAAGCCTTGATTAGGTATTTGACCTAGACAAGGACTCTATCATATCTCTCTATATAAAATGAGTTTCTTCATAAAATTTTTGGAGATGATAGAGATTTGAGAGATATTTGGGCCACCCAAAAATTAGAGAGAAAGACCTTTGGGTCGTGGAGATATAAAAGATATAAGTTAGGATGTCTAGAGAGAGAAACGAGAAGAAGAAGAGGGTCTTCTTCTAGGGTTGTTTGTTTTCATATCTTTCCTCCCTCCATCTTGAGTTTCCTAAGAGCGTCTCAGATCTGAAACTCCTCCTTCTATTTTTTATTTTTGAAAGAGTTCAAATCAAGAAGAAGAAGGTACCTGATCAACCATCAAAGAAGGATCAGCGCAGTACTAGCATACTGTGCTGATTTCTTGAAGTAGGACTTCTGATTGAGATTCGTGGGCTCGTGTGGATGACTTCTAGAGGCCGGACGTATGTGTGGCTTGCAACATCATCCTCAAGCCTAGATCAGCGAGGTTAGAATGTCTAACTTGCAAGGTAATAGATCTGATCTATTGTTTAATACATACATTAGATGTAGTATAGAAACATGTTGATATGATCAACATGTAGTTCATGCTGTATATATATTTTTTAATTTTTGATTTAATACTATATAATAATTATGTAATAGGATCTTAGATCTAGGGATTCTCTAATTTTAGAAAATAAATTTTTATTTATTTTAGTCTTCCACTGTATGATCTTGAAAAAGTTTCAAGATCTAACCCTGAAACCCTAGATCTGGTTCCTACAATTGGTATCAGAGCCTAGGTTCCTTATTACATGATTATTTATACATGCTTAGATTATTTTTTAGATTAGATTTAATTTATAATCTGATTATTAAATCTAAAATTAAAATTTTAGATCAATCATGAACTGCAAGGTTGTCCTGCTGTAAGGTTTACCCCTTACAGTGCAAAGATTGTCCTAGTTTGTGTAGATCTATCTTTAATCATAAATTTGTTAGATATGATCTAGATTAAATTTATGATTTAATAGATTTAAAATATATTTAAATCTAAAATAAAATCTCTTTGTTAATAATTTTTGTGCAAAGAAATTATTTAAAGTTGAAACTGTTTCAATTACATGAACTTGTTTAGATTAGATCTAAAGTAATTTCATGTTTAATTCACTTGTATCTTGATTATGAATCAAACATGCAATATGGTTGGTAGAATCATATTGTAAAATTATTTTATAAATATGAAAATTATTTTTTGAAAAGCCGAACCCAACCCTCAGCCCAAAACTTAATTAAGAATTAAGAAGTTGTTTGATTAGGTTCTAGGATTGTGAATTGAAGAACCTAAGACACAAACCATAACACATTGGGTTAATGGGTTAGTGGGAATTAGGTCCATTAATTGGGTTAGACCTAGGTTAGATTAAAGATAGACTTAATTAGAGAATTGACTAAATCTAATCAATTGTTGTCTTAGATTAGGTCAAGGATTCTCTAGATCAATTACAATAGTTGTAGTTGGTCAAGTCCATGTCTTTAACGAGAACCAAATGGACTTGATTCTTGGCTAAGTGGTCTAGCATGAACTGTTAGGTTGATCTAATCAAAACTAATTAAACCAGCTGGTGTCTAAGGTAAACCAGATCGGTGGTTTTTAATTGGGAGCCCGCTTACCTGGCCATTTCTGATGGTGTCTAAGGCAAGCTTTGGCAGACCTTCCCACTGATCGAACTTACCTGGCCTCTTGGTGAAATTATGTTTTGATCGGATCACTTGACTATTCGAGCTGACCCATGTCAGCTAGGTAAATCAGTGTGACTGATTTAGGTGCTCCTAGACCAGCCCTTTTAATGGTCTCCCTTAAGCTGACTTGGTGAAGCCAGTGGGAGGATCATGATAAGCTAGTTCATCTGACCTCATCCTCTATATTATTTAAATCCTCTGAAATTATTAGGTCCTTAAAATGATAAAGTTATGGAGATAACTGAGTCATAGCCTCCCATTAAGGTATTTGATAATGAGTCCATTAACTCAATAATCATTGCAGACCCAAAGGCCTGGTGCTTGTTGACTAATGGAATTATCACTCATCATATGACGACTTGGAAGTATCTCTCTAATGGTGGTTAGGTGAGCCAACCAAAGTTGGGCTTAATCATTCGTTGGTTAGATACACCAAGTATGATCATGTTAATGGTTGGACCTAATCGGATCCTTACAGTGGAGGCCAAAGCCTACTGATTAGGTTTCTGGGGCAAAATTAAAATTACTAAAAATTATTTAGAGAAACAATTGGTTATGAACCTACCCTTAGATGTACATGGGTTGGCCAACCAAAGTTGGGCTTGTGTGCAGTCTAAGTGGATTCTAGTACCCACTAAGAAATTAGGGTAATTCCTGGAATTGGAGGTAGAGGCTACCAATTCGAATAAAATAGTGGGAGAAAACCTTTTGATTAAAGTCCAAATCTTTAGGTTTAATGAATCAATTACTAATTAGGTTATGGTTCTCCTTTGTGCAAATATGGCCACTTCCCTATCACTCCGATCATTGTTGGACAATGATAAGTTGGTGCGACCCAACTTCGGTAGCTAGTACCAAAAGTTGAAGATAGTCCTGGAGCATGAACGGATCCTATATGTCATAATGGATCCTGCACCTGAGGAGCCAGCTGCCAATGCACGTGGAACAGTCAGAGATACTTACCAGAAGTGGCTCAGTGATTGGACCACGGTGCATTGCATCATGCTGGCTGCCATCAGCGATGAGTTTAGTCACAGATTCGAGATGGCTCAGCCAAAAGACATGCTTCAAGTGTTGGAAGATGCCTTTGGCACATCCGATGATGTAGAGAGGCACAAGACTAGTTGTGCCATCTTCAATGCCAAAATGCGGGATGGTGCCTCTGTCACTGATCATGTATTGTACATGATCGAGCTGATGGAATGATTGAGCAAGCTCGGCTTTCCCTTGTATGAGCAGCTTGGAAAAGATGCAATACTGAACTCACTGCCCAAGCCTTATCTCCCATTCCTCACTCATTATAGAATGACAAAGCCTGATGTAAACTACCACGGATTATTGGGGTTGCTTCAGAACTTTGAGAAAGGTCACCAACTCCATAAGGAGTCGGTGAACTTAGTGGGAGGATCATCTTCTGGTTCTCGACCCTTTAAGAAAGGGAAGAAGAACAAGAAGAAGAAAGTGAAAAAGGTGCAAGTTCAGGCTGGGACATCTGTGCAGGGTCAGACCAAAAAGATCAAACCCGATAAGAGTCAAGCTGAATGCTTCTTTTGCAAGAAGCGGGGGCACTGGAAGAGGAACTGTCCCCAGAACATTGCCTCCCTGGACCCGAACAGGCAGAGAAAATTGCAAGTTGTTGCTGGACAAGGTATTTATATGATAACTCCTTGTAATTTCTCTATTTGTGATATAACTGACTGGGTATTGGATACTGGTAGCCCTTACCATATTTGCAATTCATTGCAGGGGTTGCAGGTCAGTAGGAGATTCGAGCAAGGCGAGAGGTTCCTGAACGTTGGAGATGGAAGACCAGTTCCAGTTCTAGCATTAGGAATCTTAAAACTTGTATTTGAATCCCATATCGTTGTTCTTAATGATTGTCATTTTTGTCCCAGTTTCTTTTTAAATGTCATTTCTGTAGGCCTTCTGGCCAAAAATGATTATAAAATTTCAATAAAGAAACAAATTTGTAATATCATTAAGAATGGTGTTACTATTTTTTGTGGATATTTGAACAATGGTGTGTATATGTTATCACAACCTGTTAATATAGTCTATTCAACTGGCAAGCACCCTAGATTAGATAGTGTGTCAGATATCTACTTATGGCACTGTAGGCTAGGTCATATAAATAAGAACAGAATAAACAGGTTGACTCAAGAGGGAATCCTCGAAGTCAGTGATTGTGAATCACTTCCAACCTGTGAGTCCTGTCTTCTTGGTAAAATGACCAAGTCACCTTTTACTGGAATAGGTGAGAGAGCTACTGAGCTCTTGGGCCTAGTACATACTGATGTATGTGGGCCCATGAGCACCAGTGCTAGAGGTGGATATTTCTACTTCATAACTTTTACGGATGACCTATCCCGATATGGATATGTCTATCTGATGAAACATAAGTCGGATTCATTTGAAATGTTCAAATGATTCTGAAGTGAAGTAGAAAAATAAACTGAGAAGTGTATTAAAACTCTTCGATCTGATCGAGGAGGAGAATATCTTTCTAGTGAATTTCTCACATATCTAGGAGAGAATGGGATTCTCTCCCAATGGACTCCTCTAGGAACACCACAGCATAATGGTGTGTCTGAAAGGAGGAATCAGACTCTGTTAGACATGATCCGATCCATGATGGGTTTTGCTAGCTTGCCGATATCCTTCTAGGGATATGCATTCGAATCGGTCTGTTATCTGTTAAATAGGGTTCCAAGTAAGTCTGTAATTAAGACTCCATATGAGATATGGACGGGACGTAAGCCAGCACTTTCACACCTTAGGGTCTGGGGTGCCCGGCCTATGTCAAATGATTAGTCACAGACAAACTTGGACTTACGTCTGACAAATGCTCATTCATAGGGTACCCCAAAGAGACAAAAAGATATTTTTTCTACCATGCTGATGAACAAAAGGTGCTCGTCAGCCTTAAGGCAATCTTTTTAGAAAAGGAGTTCCTTGGTGAAGGAACCATTGCCTCTAAGGTTGAACTTGATGAAGTTCAACAGGTAAAAGGACCAACACCAATAGCTGAACCTGAGTCAGATATGATTAGATCATATCCGAAGCCCAATGTACCTGCACCATTAAGGCGATCCGGTAGAGTACCGCGTCAGCCGGACAGATACTATGATTTCTTGGTCCGGAACGGTGATCCCATCGAACTTGATGAGAATAATGAGGATCCGATCACCTATATGGATGCAATGCAGAGACCTGATTCTGAGAAATGGCTTGAAGCCATGAAATCCGAAATGGAGTCCATGAAGGTCAACGATGTATGAACATTGGTTGACCCACCTGAAGGGATTAAACCCATTGGGTGTAAATGGATCTTCAAAAGAAAGAGGGGCGCAGATGGAAAGGTGGAGACCTATAAAGCCCATCTGGTCGCCAAGGGGTATCGTCAATGTTATGGTATTGACTATGACGAGACATTTTTCCCTGTGACAATGCTCAAATCTATTCGGATAATGCTTGCAATAGCTGCCCATCTGGATTATGAGATCTGGCAGATGGATGTAAAGACAGCTTTCCTGAATGGAGAGCTGACCGAAGAGGTGTATATGATACAACCTGAGGAGTTTACATCCACAGATGAGTCCAATGTGTGCAAGCTTCAGAGATCCATTTATGGATTGAAGCAAGCTTCTCGAAGTTGGAACATGCATTTTGATAAGGTAATCAAAACGTATGGCTTCATTAAGAATGGAGAAGAGCCCTGCATCTATAAATGGGCAAATGGTCCAGTTGTGGTATTCCTTATCTTGTACATGGATGACATTCTCTTAATCGGGAATGACATCCCCGCACTACAGGGAATAAAAGTTTGGTTGTCATCACAGTTCTCCATGAAGGACTTGGGTGAAGCATCCTACATCCTAGGGATGAAGATCTATAGGGATAGATCTAAAAGGATGCTTGGGTTATCCCAGTCCATGTACATAGACACTGTGCTGAAGAGGTTCAGCATGGAGAATTCCAAGAAGGGCTATCTACCGATAGGCCAAGAAATTTCTCTCTCTAAGAAAGATTGTCCGACAACTCCTGAAGAGAGAGAGCATATGAGTAGAGTCCCATATGCTTCAGTCGTGGGATCTATCTTATACGCCATGACATGTACAAGACCAGATGTGGCATACTCACTAGGAGTAGTGAGTAGATACCAATTTGATCTTGGAGAAAATCACTGAAAAGTGGTTAAAGCCATCCTTAAGTATTTAAGAAATACTAAGGACAAATGGTTGGTTTATGGCGAGTCAGATCTGAAACTTGTGGGGTTCACAGACTCTAGCTTCCAATCTGACCATGATGACAGCAGGAGCGTGTCGGGTTATATCTTTACCCTGAATGGTGAAGCCATCTACTGGAAGAGTTCCAAGCAACATACTGTGGTGGACTCTGTTTGTGAAGCAGAGTACATCGCAGCATCGAATGCCACGAAGAAAGCTGTGTGGCTGAGAAAATTCATCAACGAGCTCGGAGTAGCACCCTCCCTCGATGGTCCGGTCCTGCTCTACTGCGACAGCACTAGTGCCATAGCTCAGGCGAAGGAATCCAAAGCACATCAGCAGATGAAGCACATCTTGCGTCGCTTCCACTTGGTCCGAGAGATCGTGGATCGAGGTGACGTCGACCGTCAGAAGATCGACGGAAAGGAGAACCTGACCGACCCCTTCACTAAAGCCCTGGCGATAAAGGAGTTCGACAACCACAAGTCAAAGATGGTATTAGATACTGTGCCGAGGGCTTTAGGATAAGTGGGAGTTGTTAGAAAATATGTCCCAAAAAGCCAATCATCAAGCTGTTGACGGTTGAGCAACCAAGTATTGTAATTGATTTGTTAATAAATAAAATATATTTGGTATTTCATTATAAGCTTTCATCTTCAAATGAACTCGTTGTTATGATGAAGTCTTGGACTATTTAGATTCGATAAAGAGAGGATTTATCGATTAGTCCTTAAAACAGTTCACGACCAAATGATAGGCTGTTAATAAGGACGACAGCTTCTATTGAGCATAGGTCGCTGTAGGCCATATGGGTTGGTTGTCCTCTTAACCAAAGAGTTGGAGACACTGGTATGGCATACAGGTGAGTGTACTGATACATCATCATTGAACATGACCAACTCCAGAGTATTCTGCTGTCGAGAATATCTCTGATGGGATATAGTTATAAGTATCCCTTAGACCTGAGATCGTCTCAGTGACTTGCAAGCAACTCACTGTGCTTTGGTACTGGACTAACTGAATTCTAATTCAGGGATGGAAGGCTTCTGGGCATAGTCAAGTACTTGTGAAGTCAGAGTGTGATCGAATGGGATTGACCACTCCAAGAGTTGGAGAAGAATGAGTCACTGTATTTCAATTTAGCAAAATCTTGGCCAGGGTAATCCATCAGATGGATTTGATATTTTGAAATACAATGTGATAATCTGATCAGAGTTGACAGTTGAACTCTGAGGTGTCCTATGATCATTTTGGTCAAGGGGATGAATTATATGAAAACTATATCCGCATGGGTTCTAAGGATATTGTTCTACACATTCGACCTATCCGATCGTTCGGTACCATTGCTAGATGGTCACTTCGATTGGTACAGAAATTTATTCTTGTGCTACGGCTTAGGTTCGGACCTATGAGGTCACACACATTAGAGTTCATGATCCGATCAGATGGTTGATCAACGATTAAGAATCATTCTAGGGTTAAATGATCAATACGATTGACATTTAACCCGTGCAAGTGTTGCAGGAGGATCGATTAGCAATTTGATTGCTAATTGGCTTAATTTGATTAAGCCAATGGGCTGAGATTAAGTCTAATTAAATATAATTTAATTAGATTTAGTTTGGGCTTGATTGGATCAAGTCAATTGGTTTATTGGATAAGCCAAGTGCAAGGAAAAACTAGTCCTAGTTCAACTAGGACTTGGGTCAATCTAATTTCTAATTTGATTAAAAAATTAAATCAGATTAAATTTAATTTAATCTGATTAAATTAGGTTCTTAATTGGGTTAAGACCTATTTTAATTGGTTGATCTAATTTTGGTTTGATTTGGTTTGGAAAACCAAATTAAAAAAGTCATAAGATAGAATCCTAGTAAGACTAGGATTCCACCTTGCACCACATAAGCCTTCCCCAGCCCTCTCTCTCATTCAATGCCAATCTCCTCTTATTTTGTGTGACAAAAGCCTCTCCCAGGTCTCTCCCACGTTCACAAAAGGTCTCCTCTCTTCTTTCTTACATGGAAGGTGGTTTGGATCAAATAAAAAGGAATAAGTTTGGATTTGAATTCTATGAGATAGAGTTTTAGAAATCCAAAACTCTTTCAATTTTGCACCGAATTATCCAAATTTTTTTTTAAATTTTATGGCTTTTAGGGTACATATTATGCACCCTTTTCTAGTGATCCATGCACAAAAATAAGGAGGAGGTGCTCAAGAGTTGGGCCCCCTTAACTTGCCATGTTTGGATAAGCCTTGACTAGGTATTTGACCTAGACAAGGACTCTACATATCTCTCTATATAAATGAGTTTCTTCATAAATTTTGGAGAAGATAGATATTTGAGAGACCTTTGGACATCCAAAAATTAGAGAGAAAGACCTTTGGGTCATGGAGATATAAAAGACACAAGTTAGGGTGTCTAGAGAGAGAAACGAGAAGAAGAAGAGGGTCTTCTTCTAGGGTTGTTTGTTTTCATATCTTTCCTCCCTCCATCTTGAGTTTTCTGAGAGCGTCTCAGATCTAAAACTCCTCCTTTTACTTTCATCTTTGGAAAGAGTCCAAATCAAGAAGAAGAGGTACCTGATCAACCATCAAAGAAGGATCAGCGCAGTACTAGCATACTGTGCTGATTTCCTGAAGCAGACTTCTGATCGAGATTCGTGGGCTCGTGTGGACGATTCCTAGAGCCGGATGCATGTGTGGCTTGAACATCATCCTCAAGCCCGGATCAGCGAGGTTAGAAGTCTAACTTGCAAGGTAATAGATCTATCTATTGTTTAATACATACATTAGATGTAGTATAGAAACATGTTGATATGATCAACATGTAGTTCATGCTGATATATATATTTTAATTTTGATTTAATGCTATATAATAATCATGTAATAGGATCTTAGATCTAGGGATTCTCTGATTTTAAAAAATAAATTTTGATTTATTTTAGTCTTCCGCTGTATGATCTTGAAAAAGTTTCAAGATCTAACCCTGAAACCTAGATTGGT